>NW_024544348.1:0-42093 GCF_018167655.1 Microtus oregoni | reverse complement strand
CTTGAAGAGAAAAAAACCATATCTACAGCCCCAGAATGAGTAATTTTCCCATGAGGTCTCAGCCTTATGGTTTGGTTGTTTGGTTCCGAGGAAATCAAATACATTTAGAGCCAGCAAGGAGGGAAGAGGACAGAGTGAAACCACTATTGACTGAACAAGCTGCATAGAGGTCAAAAGAAATGTGAATGTCTGAAGCATATCCTGCTTCAGGACAGAAGGTAAACTAAAGGAGCTTTGGGAGGGGAGGGCTATGCAGCAAACATTTGAAAATTCCAAGCATGTTGTGCAGTCCTCTTGGTTGGGAGTGTGGAAAGAAGACTAAGCCCCTTAGAAGGAAAGATTCCAAATGCTGAGATGGGTGTTATATGGGAGACCCTAGGCTTCAGCTTTCCTGTCAAGTGGCAAAGAGTACTTATGAGGTCATGTGTTCAGACACCACTTAAGCTACAGAAGATGCATCCTGGCCATCAATCCCTGAAATCCGGCTACAGCAGGTATGGTGAGGAGGACCATATCCAAGTACGGGCCGACAGCCAGCAGGTGAGAAGCCTTCAGAAAAACTCAGGCACTGGGTAAAATGATTTTCTTGCTAGGATCAGTGGAGGATTGAGGCAGGGCATGTTCAGTATGGTCCTGGAGAAGTTTTCTGTGCTTTGTGGGAGCCTAGCCTGTTTGGATGCTCACCTTCCTGGACCTGGATGGAGTGGGGGAGGACCTGGACTTCCCACAGGGCAGGGAATTTGGACTGCTCTGGACTGCTCTTCAGACTCCAGAGGGAGGGGGAGGGGCAGAGGAGTGGGGAGAGGAGTGAGGGGACAAGGGAGGAGTGAGGAGTGGGGGGAGGGGGGAGGAGTGGGGGAGGGGGGAGAGGAGTGAGGGGGGAAATGGGAGGCGGGGACGAGGCAGGAATTTTTTCAATAAAAAAATAAATTAAAAAAAAGAGTGAAAGAAGGTAATTAGTTACGAAGTGGAGCTCAATGCAGAGGTAAATTTTTCAAGAGCAAAATGACAGTTTTATATTAGCTCAAATGGGTCGAGGAAGGGAGGAACTCAGAGCATGCCTCAAATATGAGTTGGGGCTAGAGTTAGGAGTTGAGTTCAAGAAAGGTGAAGTTGAGAAGGTCACTTTGAAAAGTGAGTCTTAATGAGTCTATTAGCCATTTATACATTTCCTGAGAACTGGGGTAGGTGGGAATGTAGAAAGGCCACTGTAATGCTAAGGCCCTTTGAACAAACTGGGTGATTTTAGCGATTAATACCAGGCTAGTTTCTGGTTGTATGGATCTAGAAAGTTCAATTCTGAGCAAAGCATTATTCATGAGGTGGGAACAGACCATTTCTGCTGTTTCCGCCATAGCAGGGAAATTTTCTCCATATCCTGAGAAGGTGTCTGTTATAGTAAGAAGAGATTTATGTGTTTTGTTAAGTGGCATATGTGTGAAATCTATCTGCCAGTCCTGTGCTGGAAGATTACCCTGAAATTAGTGTGGGGTAAAGAAAGAAGGGTTGGGGGCAGTCGTTGCAGATAGTCTAAAGAAGGGGGAAAAGGCTGGGTTAGAGGAAAAGAGACTGTAGAAACCAGTAGAAAAGTGGAGACCCACATGAAAGGCCTGGTGAAAAGCCACTAGGAAGGGGTTTCCCTTAAGCATCAGAGAGACAATAACTGTCCTGTAGAATTTTGAACCATTTGCTCATACGGTGGGAAAATTTGTCAAGATCAATGAGAGTTTGGAAGTCCAGTGTGCCATTTTCAGGCAATCAAGACTGATTGCCAAGTTTGTATTGATGTCAAGTTGTATTATTAGCAAAGAATATGACAGCAAAGTATAAATGGTATCTCTGGGCCTGAGAGAGGAAAAAGACAAACTTAACCTAGTAGACTGAGAGGAGTGAGTGAAGCAAGTGGGGACTTGATCGGGGGAGGGGGAGGGAAATGGGAAGCGGTTGTGGGGACGAGGCAGAAATCCTTAATAAATAAATAAATTAAAAAAAAAAAGAAAGTGGCTGAAGGTATAGACTCAAAATCTGAACTCAAATATGGTGGATTCCAGAAGCCTGAAGACACAAATAATCCAATCCTAGGAGGGCCAAGTAAGCAACTTGGTTCTGTTAGGAGAAATTATAACTGTAATATGAGTAGGGAGACCATCCTTTACCTTTTATGATTGCAGATAAATTTAATGAAGCTTAGTTTTTAAGGAAAGAAAGCTCGAAATAGCACAGCTAAGATAGGGAACATCAAGATTTATTTTCAATACTTAAGAGTTTCAAAACATAATGAAAAAAGAGTGTCGAAGTATTTGTAAAGCAGAAGAAAAATTAGAACAATATACTAAGAGTAAAATTATGAGAAAATATGAGAGAATTGAGGATGGTTATTCAATCTAGGAATGGAATCCCCACTTGTAAGGGATCAAGGGTGTTGAAAGCCTATAAAACTGTATACTAAGAACACAAACATAGTCAGCGACAGTTGAAATTCACTACTGGTTAGGCCCAACTACATTTTTCCTTTTGTATTCCTTCATGTTTACTTGCTTCTTGTTCAACACTTTCATGCTAAAGATGAATCTCAGGATACCATGAATGCCCTGTGTTATATCACAGTGTCCCAACAGACAGTGTTTTACATGTGGTTTTGTATATGATCATGAAAATCTTATTTCAGAGATTCCTGGTGACATTGACAAACTTTGATTATTATTGCAATTCATGCTTGTAAAATTATAATTATGTTTTTACATCACATTGTGGTGGTTTTCGTTTTGATTATTTTTGTTATGTGCTACCTATTATATGTCAATTGAATTATAGCCATTTTCAACTTTTGAACTATTATAGATATTCAATCAATCAGCACCTGATAGTGGATAAACATGCAAGAGGGTTGCAATATTATTGCATTATGTCCTTTTCTCACTTACTATGCCCAGGTGGTTTAATTAAAAAAAAATAAGATCAATGTTTGTTCAAATTGTTTTTACTCACTAAAGAACACATTAAGAAAGACAAAGAGCTTTTTAATGATCATTTCTAAGTGCCTCTAAAGAGCTGTTAAATTGGATTATGAGGAGTGTTTTGGTAGTGACTGAAGTGTTATAAGAAGACAATACCTGCTTTGTGAAGTAAGGTAGATAAAAAATATTCAATGTTCCATGTTACTTTTCCTACACATGCTTTAATGAACCAGTGTGTATTTCTCTATTTCTTCATGAGATTGCCCACATAGTGGGCTCTTTGTCTTTCTTAAGGTGAATAATCTTGGCTTGTCTTCAGTTTGTGGAATGTGTTCACCTTGGCAAAACTGATTTGAGAAGAAAGACAATTCATAAAAAGCTTTTCATACTAAGGTTTAAAAACATTGATATTTATAACTTTTCTAGTTTCATATTAAGTCATAAATACCAAGATTATTCACTGTTTCACTGTTGTGAAACTTGAAGCTTTCCATTGAATTGTGCTCTCTCTCTCTCTCTCCCCCCCCTTCTCTCTGCAGTTTCAAAGGGTTTCTTTTTTTCTATTAGTTACCTGATGCTGGTTTTGACAGAAGTGATGAGCAAGGGATAGCTATTCATGAAGCTACAGCCAGTATAGATTAGTAGTTGACTGTATGCTTTGAAGGTAAAAAGCCCTGAGTTCAATTTTCAGCACCCTAATTCCACCAAAGGCACTGCCATAAAGTAAAATAATGGGAATTAAAGATAAATATAAGTAAAACTAGAGAAGAGAAGCAAAGAAAGAACAAATACACAGGGATTTCAATTTGATGATTATGAAGCTAGAGATGTGGCTCTGTAAATATACTAGCTGCTTTTTCCTAGAATCCAGGTTTGGTTCACAGCATCCACATGGTGTCTCACAGCCATCTACAGCTCTAGTTTTAGGGGAGCTAACACCTTCTGGTCTCCACAGGTATCAGGCAGAAATGTGGCATACAAACATACATGCAGGTAAAACAGTCACACACATAAATGCTAAAATAATACAATTTAAAAGGAATATAGGTATCTTCAATTAAAACTTATGCTTATGTACAAGTAGAGAATTCATTCAAATATATTTCCTGTATTGACACTAGTTCAACAGAGAGATTAAGTTGCTTATTTTCATATAATTTTTCATTTACATTATTAGTTATAAAATCAGAATAAATCAATTATAAAATGAAGCAAAATTAATGGTTTTCATTTTTGTTTTTAAATCTCCATCTCTAATTCACAAACTCTAATAAAAGATTGCTAATATAGTTCAAGAAACATTGAATATAAGGGTAGAATTGAACATCATTTAGCAAGAAGAATGAGCAGCAACTTTAAAAATATTGCTATTTAATAGAATCTCTACCTTTCAACCAAGTTATCATTCATTCATTATTATAAGTGATCTACCATTGAACTATCTAACCAGACATTTTCCTTTTTAATTACTTTTGTTCATACAATACTTTGATCGTATTCTTTCTCCTGTCCCACTCCAATATTCTTCCCACTAACTTTAAGCTCTCCCTGTCTCTCCCTCTTCCGCCCCCCCTGGAAGAAACACCAATCCAAAGGAGGGGTGGGTAAACCCAAATAAAAACAAACAGGCAGACACAAACAAAAGAAGGAAGGAAACTAATAAGAGAAAAAGTCTTACCAAAACAGAACAAAACAAAACAAAGGTGCTTACAAAAAAACACCAACAACAAAAACACGGAACATTTTGTGTTGGTCCACTACCACTAGGCATGGGGCCAGCCGTTGACTGTGGTTGACAGACAGTGATATTCTATTGAAGGAAGTTGATTTTTCCTTTGCCAGCAGATATCGGATCATGATAGCTTCTTGGTTAGGAGCTGGACTATATGATTTTTCTATTTTTGAAATGAAAATTACCAATTACATTTTAATAATCAACTTGCAGAAAAGTTCATGTTATTCTCTTAGTATTATTATGCTTCCCTTAAACATGTTAGCTACAACCGAGCAGTGGTGGTGCACACCTTTAATCCCAGACCTTGAGAAGCAGAGGCAGGCAGATCTTCATGAGTTCAAGGCCAGCCTGGTTTACAAAGTGAATTCCAGGACAGAGAAGCCATATTTTGAGAAACAAACAAACAAACAAAAGTTAAATCCATCCTTTGGGGTGCCATTCAGAAAAGCATTTGTTTTTGTTTTGTTTTTAGAAAAACTAAGTGAAGGTGACAGTTTTAGCTCACTGAGAATTATTTTGACTCACTATTTTTAAATAACAAGCCACTGGAAGAATGAAGCATAGGAGATAAGCTAGATTTCAAGCTGACAATGCAATGAAACTTTACCACATAGGAACAAAATGAGAGAGGTCCATTGAATATTTTTATTTCCTCAACTGGACTTTCAATGAACATATTGGGTCAGAACTAAAACATTTGTGTTGCCATACGTATACAGCTACACATTAATGTATACATATAGTATATAATGACTACAGAAAGTTTAAAAGAACACATTTACTAAACATTTTTCTAGACTTTTTTTTTGAAAACTCAACACTGCTCAATTTATTTTTCTATGAAGCCAAAAACTAATAGTGAGTAATTAGGTTATCATCATAATCATTATTGAAGCAGGATGCTAGCTAGCTATAGGAGCTGTGTAAAATATATTGACTGCCTTCCTCCAGAGTAATTGCTGGACCAAGCCTCTTTGTGCCCATAATCAATTTTAGCAATAAATGTTCTCTAGCTTGAAGCACTTTGTCCCACAAAAACTCAAGAGCTCTTTGAAAAAAATGATATTTCATAAAGATTTTAATCATTGATGTCTTTGTCTTGTATATGGACAAGTATTGATTCATTGTCAGTTTTTAATCACCTCAAATCTCAGCTAACACAAACACTATTATTTCAAGTATACAGGTATGACACAGCAATTTTCTTTTCTTTGATAAAATTCCTCATGTGTTCCTAGGTTGCTCTGGGTCGACAAAGTAGATTTGCTGGTTGTAACTATGCTTTTTTTCTGGATGCCTAGTTGCCTCCTAGTGTGTAACACTCTCCTATGAGATAGCTAGGGCAACTTGTCTCTCTTTCACACCTCTCATCTTCTCCAAACCTGGCTCAGGTGTGTTTCGACAGAAAAAAAAATTCACACAGAGTACAGAAAAACTGGTCTAACCCTTTTGAGGCCAACATTTGGAAGTAGGATGCAAACCTCTCTGATGCATTTTACTTGTCAAAGCAAGTCAGGGGCTGACACAGATTCAAGAGGCAGGAAATGAGGAAGAGAAGAGCAGCGAGACCACATTGAAAAGGGCATGGGCTCATTAAAGGATGAAATATTTGGACCAATTTTGTTGTTAATAAACCATTTAGAGCAGATGTTCTTGCACAATGTAGTTCCCTTGCCAAGTAATATTTTCATATAAGAATAGCCTCTAAACAATGCCAATATCAGTCTTTCTGAAATAGTATAGTTAGTTAAAACATAATTAGTTAAAACATGTCTAATTTTATTAAAATTAAAATATGGCTTAAGTGTATCAAAATTAGAAGCCATCTTTAAAAGTCTAAAGACAATAGATGTGTGTCCATATTTCTTTGAGTGCCATAA
This sequence comes from Microtus oregoni, assembly GCF_018167655.1. Lineage (NCBI taxonomy): Eukaryota > Metazoa > Chordata > Mammalia > Rodentia > Cricetidae > Microtus > Microtus oregoni. The sequence continues at coordinate 35,521 of NW_024544348.1, read as the reverse complement.
CAAATATTCTCTGATGTAGTCTCTTATACATCTGTAATGTGATCATTTTCTGCCCCTCAATAGAACCTATGCTTAAAGAACTGGCTTACTGCGATTAGGGTAATCATAAAATGAAATTTGATCCTAGCATCTGAAGGTCATTGTGCTTGTACTCTCTTCCACCTTCCACATTTTCCTGTTAATAATTTATTCAACTTTTAAGAATCAGTAGAGAAACTCCTACTTTCTGTTATTCTCCCAGAATGGAAAAAAAATCTCTCTTATTTGTACCAGCAGCACATTTATGACACCAGTCTCAAGAGGATTATAATTATAATTGCTTTAAAGTACACCTCTTTCCGAGAAGGTGACAAAATCTGTGAAAACAATAGCAATAGGTAAAGGGGAAAAAACACCTTTCATCTCTCTATTCTTCCTGATGTGTGGGACAGAATGAAGCATGTGACTCATGCTGATTAAATGTTGTGTAACTTAAATACTTCTCTCCTTTGACATGTGATGAAAACAAGTGAAGTGTTATATAATTTAACAACATTTTCTGCACAATTGAGAAAAACCAGAAGAGCAGTTTAAATAAGTGCTATTTACTTTCAAGTACCATTTTCTTCAAAATAAATCCAATAAATGGAGGATTTTTAAAATGCAACTGGCATGTTTATATGTTTATGAAATGCCTAAAGTAAATGCACAAACCCAAAACTTATTATTTTATTTGCTGCTAATTTAATCCTCATCACCTTTTAGGACTTTAATTTTATTTTTCACTTTAGTTGATGATAACAAGAGAATAGTTCTCCAAACCTTTAGACAATATTGCCTTAGTTGAGTTACTGCTCAGGAGCAGTCTTCGCCATATTTGTTAAGAATGCCAGTCATATGGATATCCCAAGGAGTTAACAGAATCTCTGATGTTAATCAATATAACAATTTACAGGTTTCGTTCTTTTTTCAAATGTTTAGTCTTTGTGAGGATGTATTTATGGGTGTCTGCTTGGAAAGTGACTAGATGAGCACGTGTGGTCGTGTATATGTGGAGGTCAGAGAACAACTTTGGGTGCCAGTCTATATCATTACTTGACACAGGGTACTTACTGTGCTCAACACTGTGAATATCAGCCTAGGTTGAACCATCTTCACAGCCCTAAACCTGAGAAAAAGATCATAATGTATATGAAAGAAGTACCACTTTGCCCACTAGCTTGCCACAGATTCAGCCCAGCATAAAGAATAACTACTTTTGTCAAATAGCATGTGACATTAAGTAACTAAAGGGAAAGAACAGAAAGAACTGATTACATGAAAACGTTGCTATCTTGAGAGAGTGGGGAGATGACTATGTGGTTAAGAGCACCTCTTGCTCTTGCGGAGGACCTGGTCTAGGTTTGGTTCTCAGGGTCTCTTCGCACTGCTCCGGCTTCTGCAGGCATGTGACATGTGCATAGAAGAAGAAGAACACTCATACCCTATGAACAAAATAGCAAAGTGAACAACAAAAACAAGTTTTAAAACTCGCATTTTGGAGATTATGTAGGTGCCCAAATTATAATTACCTATCAGTAATTCTGAATGATATTATAAACAAATCACCATAACTTAAACAACATTTAGATAGCAAGAATGGTTAAGAGATTGGTAGGTAAAGTGTCTACATTTAGAGTTTATGTAATGCTTAATTGTGGTGACTTTAGAAAAATTATTTGTATTCTCTATGCCACAAATTTATTATGTGTAAATTATAGGTGGGTTTCCTTGGTTATTGTAGAACTTAATTAAAGCAAAATATGTAAGGTACACTGATGTTTGGCTCAAAAATTAATGAATAAATCTATGTGAAAATGATTCATATGGAAAAAGCCAGTCTTCAACCATGTACTACTACTACAATATTGGAAACATCTTCTGGTTCAACTTGTTAGAAGGAAATAGAAATACAAGAGGCATAGAAGCGTTTACTTACATATTCTATACTTTGTAACCTTATGAATCACTTCCTTGATTTAGTGTCTACAAAGTGGCCTTCAGTATAGTCTAATAAAATATTATGAATTGACCAAGGTTCACTTCCTCAGTTAGCAGCAGAATAGCATGATTAGGGGAAAAACAATGTTTTGTCACACACGTTGAACACATACAATTGCCCAGGACTGTAACTAGGAAAATATATATAAATTAAAGATTAAATATAAATTTATTATTTATTGAATACATGAATGTTAAGTCATTGCTTTTACATGTGTGAATAAAGTTATACCACCGTAGATTTTATTTCATTCTAAGTACTGATAGATAATATTTCCTCAGTAATCTTATTTATTATGTCATATTTGTATATGACATGTATATATGTATATGTGTTTACATACTTCAAAACAAAATGCTTCATTTTGACAACTTCATGCTATATTTTTATGTAAAACGCTTGTTGGAATAGATCATAACTCATTTATTTGCCTATCACTATGTGTCCAAATATAAATAATTTACTATGTGATTTAGTATAAAAATTAAAGGTATCTTTCAGTATTTCAATGTATATGGAACATATAATTCTTATAAAAAAGAGTTATTAAATTCAAATATTGTAAGTCTTCTATGTTACATTTTTTAATTTCATTATGGCTATATAAAATAATATATAATACAAAATTACCAAAGTTTTGCAAATTTTAGTTTTTGAAAACATGGAGAAATGAACTAGGATTATCCATGGTAATTTACAAATGGTAAATCAGAAGTCTAAGTAAAAAATTCATTTTTTTAAACAAAGTTTGTAAGACATAGACTTTATCAGACAATGAAATATGCTGACTTTGTTAATCATGTTTTTCCTTTATTGTTTGAAACAAACCATTTATAGACAATGACTGGATTGCCTTTGATTGTTGTGTTGCTACTGCTCAAGGTTGTAATGTGAAATCTGCCTGAGTCATTTTTTATGAACTTAATACTATAGCATACACATTGGTTGCTAGTGATTATGTTTTATAAAGATACACTGCTGAATAGAATGACATTTTGCAACTGGGGTGAATGTGAAAGTATTATATTATATAACTTAGCTGTTGAGTACTTCTTAGCTCCAAGGAATAACTTGGCTTTTTCTTCATTATCTTTGCAGCCAGATTTCAGTGCTATTTCTGGTACATAAGAGTCTCTAAAAGTATTTGATGCTAAGTGATAATGAATAAATACATGTTAATTTTCATCTGTTAAATCCTAAGAACATTCCAGAACTTCGATACTCCTGTTAAAGAAGAAAATGTATTCCAGTGATACATTTTGGTTTTTGCGATGACATTCCTAGAGCTATAATTGGTAAATTAAGCCTAAATAAGAACATTTGGGCTTTCAATTCCTGCCTGACATGGATGTCTGCGACAATTTTTTTGCAATGTGTGAAGTGTCAAAATAGTGATGGTTCATCCACTTTCTCATTTTTCTCTCCCGAGTAACTAGCTTGACTATACAGGCAGATTCCCTAGCCCAAGAATTTCCAGGTGCATTTATTTGGCTAATGGCAGCTCTTAAAAGAAACATGAAAGAAAGCATCTAGAATGATAAGGACACTTGAGTGATGGGAGATCCTCTCAGGCAGCCTTCTTACTTGTTTAATTGTCTACAGGCCAAAAATTGCTCTCTTCTCTGAGTCTAGGAGTAAACATAGTTCTCTATTCTAGTGGTTTCATAAGACTCTATCTTCATCTTTGCAAACATTCTTTTGATAAGCTTTTACAATATTACTCATTCTTGCAATGGCTGATTGATCCTCAAAACAAAGTTGGAACCTTACTGCCTGGTAAGAACATTTAACATGAAGGATGACACAAGAAATATAATTTGAGTTTATCAAACACTTTCTCAATCTGGGACTATATTAAACACATTACATTTATTAGTTATTTAATCTTTATGATATCAAGCTAGATAGTGCTATTGATCACTCTGAATCTAAGCTCACAAGAGGGAATTGTCAAGAAGTATGAGCATTATCATTCAAAATACAGAATAAATTCATGATAGTTAGCATCTTTTAAGCATATCTTATTTTTTTAAAATTCCATTCTACATAAAATTTTCACATCATTACCACACAATCTGGGTAATACAATATTTTGTTTTTAAAAACTGAAATAATTAGGCATGGATTAGAAGAGACACTTGCCCACATTTCATAAGAATATAGAAGATTTGGATTTCAATAAAAGCATTGTGAATGTAGAGTAAATTTTATTCATAAAATTACAACTTTTGTGCTTTGTAAAACACATTTTATCAGAGTGAAATTTTCTTTCCAAATACTCTCTCTATAACCCATAACCCTTTCAATCATTACATTCCTAAAATTAAAGCTGAAGCATGTTTTATTTGTCTTTATTGAGAGGCTTGTAAAGCATTATTAACATGTATTGTTCACAATTTGTACAGTGCTCATTCTTAAACACGCTAGTCCACAGAAGTATCATGAGGTTGTTACTGTTTCCAAGTATGATTGCTGTTCATTGAGCTATATAGCTTAAGATATATATATATATATATATATATATATATATATATATATTCCTGTATGTATATTATGCTGCAATACAATTGTTGTTAAATTTTTTAAAACCATACTTAAGGAATTATATCACCTATGAAGAGTTCCTCTTTAAACTATAGTGGGCTGTTTCATTTTGTGCTGAGCAGTCAGTCCAGCAGCATTGCCTCCCCGGAGATCTTGAATCCTCACTTTTGCAGTCCTTTTGCTGTTTCCAGTGTCCAGACATTTGTAATCACTGAGCAGTCTCTTGACTTTTTGAGCAACAGATATATCCAAGGCTTGACCTTTTTGTAACCAGAAGGTCATGCTAAATTATCCGTGTGCTCTTTACCTCTTACTGGAACACTATATTGATCCTTCTGTATTTTCAGGTTAAAAGACTAATGTAACTCCGAATAGTTAGAGGCCCCTTAAACAGCTTCACAAATGCATTTCTGAGCTTTTCACAGTTGGGTTTTTTTTTATTTTAATTGTTCTCCTCTTTGTTTATACCACCTATTAATATTTTTAACATTGTAGGGGCTCCCATGTTTCTTAGTTCTTTACTTACAGTACTATAGAAGGGTTGCTATTTTATGATCACTTCATCTTGCTACTTGGGTTAGCAAAGAAGTCAATAACCTCATGGGTGAATCTGCTGAGTAATGTCAAAAGTTCACTGAGTTCATTTAATAAAGGAAGCATTAGTCATGAAAGGAACTGAAGACAGAGAGCCACAGAGTCATGTGGAACAAAAAGGATGTGATACTTTCTTTTACAAAATCATTTTCTGCACTTGAAAGGAAAGCCATTAACGATGGGATTTTAGGAAAATAGGATGCTTTTCATTACCCTAAATGTCACCTGTGAACAAAAAAAAAAGATGTTACAGATATCAAAGAAGAAATGGGATAGAAACAAACTGAGATTTAATTAAAATAGCCAAAGAAGCAACAGAGTAAGGGCGTGAATCTTCTATGAGCTTTCCAATCCACCATTTATTTCCTCATTCTCAGTGATTTATGTGCACAATTACAGTTCTCCTTCCTTACTATTCTTCTAGGGGCTACACTTATACTCTTATACTATTAACCTACTATTATAGGGGTTGTACTCATATACACTGCAAATGAGCTCAACATTTTCTATGTGATTCAATAGCATGCTAAAATTTCACATGTACCTAGTACTTAGCGCTAGATAAATACAGAAGCGCTAATAAAATAAAGGTTAAAATCAACCCATATTTATTAAATAAGAATGAGTTGCCCATCAAAATGCAATACCTACAGAATACAACATTTTTTCATTTAAACTTCACAAGTGTGCTCTGAGCTGTTATTATATCTATTTCCATTTTACAAATAAGTTCAAAGGTTTACTTGCTTTACTAGGATACCATAGCTAGTGAACAGGGCACCTGAGTACCAAAGTTAGCTTCTGCTGCCTTTGTAACCTGTGATCCTTTGCAGTATATTATCTATAATTCTGTCTAACAAGAAGTTGAGAGTAGTTAAAACCAAGTGCAGGATGCAGGAGTAATGAGATTTTTTTTTCTCTCTGTGGGGTAGTCATATTACATGTAGACTAAGCATCTGAAGCTCCGTGACATTTCGTTGAGAACTGCTTTCGTAGATGGGAATTTTACTCAAAAGTGCTTTGATATTTGCTTTTACATTAAAGCAAACATACATTAAAGGAAGCAGGGCAAACCCTGCTTCAGCATGTGCTCTTAAAGAACTGTTAAACCTTAAGATATTGAATTGATACTGCCATATCCAGGATGAATTCATTCAATCTCATTTGCTGGAATCATGTTTCTTCTGGATGAAAATATGGCCTGTGGAACAAATAAGACTTGGATTTCTGTTATGAGACTTCAGTGAATCATTGGTTATATATGTGCTTTGAAAACTGATAAAATAATAGTATCAGTCTCTTTTCTACTAACATGCTGATTCCTTGCACTAAGATCATCAACTAGTTATACTTGGGAACCTTTGAAGAGAGTAGTATCATCATTACTCCTCTTCCATTTTGGTCAAATTTGCCATTAAAGGGAAAATTACCGAGTCTGCGTCACATTTAGACTGTAGGTAAGATTCTCTAAGCTTGTTGGTCTTTACTTCTTTTCCCTAATCAAAGCATATGTTTGGTGCTATATGATATTTATATTAGGTGCTCTGAGACACATTTCATATTTCCCACCTTCTATTCTTTATGAATAAATGTCAGTTTCTCATCATTGTTCTTCTTGGTTTGTCAGAGTTTGTCTGGCAACCAATATAGACGCCTGGTATGGCCTAAGAACAACAATCTTTGCCAGAAAAAAAATACATGTGCTTATATTAAAAACTGCTATATCCGGAAGATGCTTCTTTTCACAATTTTAGAAGACACTCTTTTCTCAGTTGCTTTGATAAAACTTGCTGCTGAAATAAACAGCATTTCAAGTTGTACTTTAATTTACTTGGAAAACAAAATCTCAGTATTATGTTTACATTCTTGATATTTATGGTATTATTAGGAAATATACAGTCATCTGCTTAAAGAGTCATAAAATATCACAGTTTTAAGATTTGCTTATACATAATAGTATACATAATAATCATTTTAAAAATCTTTCAGCATGTTAATGTTTTGTACTCTTTTCATTCTTACACTGTAGTTTCAAAAAGAACTACTGGGGCATAATTTCAAAAAAATAGTTTGTAAAAAATTGTCCTTAGTTGATATGATATCACAAAACCTGAGCATACAAGAATGAGTAACTTGCCTGCAGAAGCCAGGATTTTCTTCATAGAACGCACCTATCTAGGCAGCTACAGGGCCAATCATTGACATTGCTATCTGATTGTGGGACAATCCAACTTTTATGTCTTTAATCATAGATAAATCAATATTTTTTCTTGAATACAGGGATTTTCTTGATAAGTAAGTTACAAAGTTTATTTGCAATCTAAGTGGCTTGTGAGTAGTGGCAAATCACTAATGTTAGGCCTGTTATTTGACACGCAGGAGAAAACAATTCATGATTCGAGTCCACAGACTGGTATTTCCACAGTTATGTTTTCCTGGATCCACTTATTTAATATTTGTGGTATTATCATTCTTGAATATGTTTTCCCAGTTGGAAGGAACTACTGTCATCTGAGCATTATGTGTCTGATTTACCAATATAAGCTCCATGCAGCATCTTGCATAGGTTTGTTGATGTTCCATTAATTTCAGTGCTAGATAAGCTAAGTCTTTGTTGATAATCTGGGTGATAAGAGAGCTGGAAATAATCTCACCAAGAGGAATTGTGGATATTTTTAAATGAAAACTAGAAAATATTTGGAGTGTCTGTCAGAAGAAACAGTATCTGTACAAGATAACAGAGTAGAAAGATGAGGTTGAAAGAATAGCATGGTAAGATGGAAGGAGCAGAGAGAGGCTTCAAAAGTTACCTAGAACCAATGCAAAACATTGGATTTATGATTTCTAGTTTTGTAACAAAGGGCTGCACAGCCAAGTTCTTTGTCTCAACTGCTCCCATAAGATGAGTGCATTACTGTTAAGATGACGGAAACGATGCAACAGTGATAAGATCCATTTGCACAATTCAGTGTCTCCCATCCCTAGTTTCTCTAAGAATTTTAGGACTTCTTAGTGATTATAGTAATTTTTATGTTCTTTAATGGAATTTCTAAGTAGATATCCTAGAAAAATAAGTGGAAAACCTTATTAGAGTTATTTTCACCCTGTTTAATTCAATTTTTCTACCTACAGCCTCACCACACTGAACACCATGGATCTTATCTGATCCCAGAAGTTAAGCATGGTTAGGCCTGGATAGTACATGGATGGGAGACCAACTAGGATTACTAGGTATTTGGGTGTAAGACCACCTAAAATTACCAGGTCTGATAGGCTTCAAACTAACTACTGGCTAACTAACTAAAATAAATCAGATATTCTCAAAACTTGATTTGTTTTAAGATGAGAACAAGACTTTCTGAATTATTGTATGTAAGGTGTGACAAAAGGATGTTGAATAATATGACACGATAATTAAATTAATTACGCTCTAAATTTCAACTTGCTGTCATTAAGAGTTTACGTACATTTGTCCTAATGTTATAATTTCTTTGATCCTCATGATCAGCTTGAACTTTCTTTTTCATCCATTACTCCTGGCCACTTATTAATTTGATACATCAAATGCCCTTAAATATAGTTTTAAATTTCCAAAGCCTTTGTCATAGATATGAATCATAAAAAAATTGTAATTTCTTCAAGTGGGTGTGTTTTTTTTTTTTATTTCAGTTTGGAAAGCAGCGCATAGACAACCTCTTCAGTGACCTGCAGGATGGGAAATGCCTCCTAGACCTCCTGGAAGGCCTGACAGGACAAAAACTGGTAGGAACCTTCTTTCCTTCTTTCTTTCTTTCCTTCTTTCCTTCTTTCTTTCCTTCCTTCCTTCCTTCCTCCCTCCCTCCCTCTCTCCCTTCATTCTCTTTCTCCCTCACTGTCTTCCCTCGCTCCTTCTTGCTCTCTCTTTTCTTTCTCATGTGTATGTATGTGGGAGTGGATGCATGTTTTCATGTGGACATACAGACATGTGTGTGCATGTGTGTGTGTGAAGGCGAAAGGTTGACTTAAAATATCTGGCTCAGTCTCTCTCTGAGGCAAAGTCTCTCCCTTGAACCTAGACTTCATCAGTTCAGCTGGTCTATTTAGTCAGCTTTCTTCTGTGGTCCCTGTCTCTGTCTCCTGAGCCCTCGGATCACAGACAGGTTACCATACCTATTTGGCAACTATGTGTGTGCTAAGGATCCATACTCTGGCCCTCAAACTTGTACACTGAAAAATTTCCCCAGTCCAGGAAATTTATTGTGAAATTTACAGTAACCTCAATGAAGTGTCAGACCTCAAAGAATTAGTTTTATTTCAGTTATCTAATAAAATTCACCAATGTATTAGATAAACAAGACAGTCTTATTACTGAACTAAATCATATTATAAATTTCTTTTTTGGCATTGTCTATCTTATACAGAATAATATAGTAAAAAATTCAGCAATACATTCTGTTAATAAGCAATATTTGCCTTTACTTTTTAAAAATGCTTCTTAAGGACTAATTGTATAAAATTTTATGCATAATGACTTTAAACTTATCTTTGTGCTGTTTTATATTTTGCACATATTTTAAATGTACCTGTATTTATAAATAAAATTATTTTTAGTACAGCATAATAAAATGTTAGTATTTAGTCTGATATCCAAAAGCAAATGAGATGAAAATGTAATTTCCTTTTGAGAAATTTAACTTGTGTAACTTTAGAACATCCCTATGAAGGACATAACATGGTAATACAATGTTATAGGTCACTAAAGTCATGGAAGAGTCTGAGTTCAGTTGATGAAAGTCTCATAATGGAGAAAATCTCTTAAATCATAATCTCTTGACTTAGAAATCTTTTTAGATGTCTATTATTCTTGTAAGCAGGGCTTAGGACGCCATTCTACCTACAGTCATCCACTCTGCGTGTCTAATGAGCCCTATTCAGTTACTGCTTTAATCTTATCTCTTTTCCCTTTACTATAGCTCTCCAGCATGCGCATTTAAGCATGTGCCTGCACATGAGCACGACCCCACACACAAGCCAAGGCTTTGTATGTACTATAGAAACTCTAGCTGTCTATCAAAGTTAGATCTGGCCAAAATCCTATCTCTGAGTTGCCTCCTGCAATTTTCCCACACCAAGCCAAGTTGGTCCCTGTTCGCTCAGTCATTGCCCAGAATTTTGCTTTGTTGTCTTGTTTACCTATTTTGCTTTGTGTGCGTCTTTGTGTTCTGACAGTCCTTGAAAAACATTGGCTTCTGCTTGCTATTGAAGGCTTTTTAGAACAAACTTCTAAAATTAATTTCTCCCTCTTAAATTCCATAGAATTCATTTTTTTTCTTTTAATTACTTAAAATAATATTTTGGTACGTATATGGAAGCATGGCTATGAAAATGATTTTCAAATATTGTAGCTATGCTGAAAAGCCATACTTTGTGCATTCATTTTTAATTAACTTCAATAATTATATAGGATTATAATGTTACTCTATTAACTCAAAGTGATACATTTTTCTGGTTTACTAACCCATTTGTCTTATTTTTGAGATTATAGTATAATTACATTTCACCCTTTTCTCCTTCTGATTCACTCATATACTCCTCTCTACTCTCTTTCAAGTGCATCACCTCCTATTTTCATTAGTTGTTTTTGCATGTATATACATAAATACATGTATGTTCCTTAAAATAATCTGGTCTGTATAATATTATTTATATGCATGTTATTTATATGCATATTTGATATATTTTTATGAAATTTAACTTGGGTTGATGACTTCCTAAAATAAAATATTCAAATTCTTTACATTTAAACTTTTGTCAAATAGCCAGTTGGAAGGGGCAGTGTAGGCTTAGTCTTAATTTCACTTTATGCATATATGATGTTTAAGTGTATATGCAGAACATGTGCATTTTTATAATGGTGATAAAGAAATTAGTGCCTGTGAGCATCCAGCTACTCTTGGTAATTATGTGTCAGTTCTGTTCATAAATAAAAAAATAAATAAATCTCACTGTCTTTCATAAACTGTTCTCATTCTCTGCACACTAATGATGACATTTTGCTGCTTTTCTGTAGAAAACATGTTTCTGTACCTTTGTTTTCTTGATGTTTGTGGTGGTAAATAGAAAAATACTAAAATGTAGGCTGTTATCACTTGGACATTCATGGGGTAAAATTTTCTAAGATATGAAAAGTGGAGATTTCTGTTAATGAGGCTATGCTTGGAGATGGAGGAAGTGAGGGAACAAGACATTTATGTCTTTTACAAAGGATACTAGTCAAGTCATCTTGACGAATAGAAGACTTAGGATAAATGTTGGAAGCTTATCCAGCCAGTTTAAAGAATAAGGTTCTCTAGGGTATGGAAGTCTTAAGAAGGTTGGGAAGACTCTTGGAAAGTACACGGTAAAATTAAAAGTACAAAAGTACATTATTTATTCTATACATACACAAAGTAAAGAAAAGGTAAGAAAAGAAATAAGAAAATTCTGACTGCATAGTCCCAGCCCAAATGTTAAAGCCTTGCTCCACTGATAATTTCTGTAAATACATATTAATTCTTTTAAGATTAGAATAATTACATATACAAGTTGTATGGAACCATTGGCATTGCAAGTTGCTTAATAATAATGTGAAGTACCTTGCATGTACTACCAACTCCATACAGCAAAAATCTGAAAATACTATATCAAAACTCCCCATCTAACGTCTTTACACACATTCCTATTTAAAGTTGTAGAACAGCTATTTTTATTAGCTCTGTTTTAACAGGTGAGACAACCGGAGAATGGGAAGAAGTTTCTCATGCTCACATAGTCCAAAAGTGCAAGAGCAAAACGTTGAAACCAGGTTTTGGAGGTCATGACTTTTACTAAACAATAGCCTCCCTAAACTTAAAATGAGAGCTATATAAATCACTGGTTTCAGCAGCTGATTTGTTCTGACATTGTTTTTGAAGATATCAAGGAAAAGTTGTTAGTAGGAAATGACTTTCTGATATATTCCTGGAGATAGCTAATGAAAACTTGCTTTAAGGGAAATCCATCAAAAATAATAATTGTTATTAAATACAAGTATCATAACAATCGAATTTCTAAAACTTATCAGTTAGAAAAAATAAGGTGTTGTGTATTTTCATTAATTATGCAGATGCTATTATAAAATTAACAGATGGGATATAACTTTTGGGATAAACTAATTATAAACTAAGAAGCCTGGTTATTGAAATTTTGAATTCTAGTGACTAGGACAACTAGGTAGTAGTCAAAGAAATACTGTTCTTATTTAACATTACATATTTTGGTGATAATTTATTATTTGTGAATTTTATGCATTGTATTTTGAAAATATGCACCCTCTCCTTCCAACTCTGGCCATTAGCACCCTATCCATCCTCCTACACATTCCCAACTGACATTGAAAATCATTCTTTTTTTACATTTTTTTGGAGGGATGGGGTTTGAGACAGGATTTCTCTGTAGTCTTGAAGCCTGTCCTGGAACTAGCCCTTGTAGACTAGGCTGGCCTCGAACTCACAGGAATCCACCTGTCTCTGTCTCCCAAGTGCTGGGATTAAAGGTGTGCCCCACCTCTTCCTGTTTTGTTTTTGTTTCTTTTAAAACATTTCTTATTTTGCCATTGAGCCCAATTTCTGTTGCCAAGCTCGTATTGGTAGTGGGATCTGCCCTAGTGTGCAGCTAGTCTACCAAGAATCACATCATTAATGGAAACTGACTTTTCTTCTCCCTGTTTTTATCAGATAGCAATAACTCTGCAGATGGTTTTGGGATTTTATACCCACCAACTTCCTACTCTATATTGAGATCTTGTCTTGAACAGATCTTCTTGTCCCAATCACACATGTTTGTTTCAATGTGCATCCAACATGCTATGTAGGGAAAACATTTTTTTTTTGTCATCAAAAACCTCTGGCTCTTATGACTAAGAATATCCCTAGGACTTGGAGTAAGGGATATAATAAGTATGTCCCATTCAGTGCTAAACATTTCAGAGACTCTCGTTTTCTGAATGCTCACTGAACATTTTGTGTGGAATAATTTGTATTTGACAATTCTGTACCTTATTATGATTTATCTGACAATGTATTTTTGATCAGACTCACCTCCATTTTCATCTCCTATGTCCCTCCCTCTATTATTCAACCTGTTATTCTTTTCTATTACCCCCCTTTCTTTTATGACTGAGTTAAATAAGGGTCGCTTGTTTGAGCTTGTATAAGTGGGCTAGTTAGTGAGTAGAGTGTGGGCAGTCCAAGAAACTCACATCTCCTTCAAACTTTTCTAAAACTTACTTTTCTATCTCACTGCTTACTTTCCTTATAGATTTTGTTAATGTTTTCCATCCTTGATGCTATTATAACAATATACACTGAGCTAAAAAAAAGTGAAGGCACAATCATTCCAAATTGTACTGTGTAAAGGGAAAATATGTGCTTTCTTTCCCAGGAGGTGGATTCTTTATGCTAAAGATGTGCTATGCCAAGGACAAATCCCAAAGCCTGAAGACTATATATATATATATATATATATATATATATATATATATATATATATTTCACAGTATGTGTTCATTTAAATGTAAAATATTCAAGCTTAAAAGTGAAATTTATATTGGTCTTTTCAGGTAGATTTTTTTTTCTCTCTTTGTTCTCTAGTAAACACCATTTCTCTCTCTCTCTTTTTTTTTAGCCAAAAGAAAAAGGATCTACAAGAGTTCATGCTCTGAACAATGTCAACAAGGCACTGCAGGTCTTACAGAAAAATAATGTAAGTGGTGACCTGAACAGGGTCTGAACACCAGGAAACAGCATGTTTAATGTTTGAGAAAGGGCTTTGGCCCAAATGTAGATAAGGCTTCTTAAGCTCTCTTGTAAATCGCAGAGGCTCTTATTCAGAGCCCCTGTGCTAGTTCCTTTGTATGTGCTTGCAGCTAATGTAATTCTGGAAGCCAATGAACACAATCATAGAGGACAGAGAAAGGTGAAACCTGTGCCTGCTATGACTTTCATGTTGTTTCTATATGTTACTTGATGTAGCTGTTTTAATAGACTGACTGAATCCTTCATGTAGCAGTATTCTGTAAAACAAAGAGACATGGATTCCTGAATGGTATGCCATGTTTTCAGTTCTACTGCTAACATACTTAGTGCGATTCAAGCTAATATTTGTGACACTAAACACACATTGAAAATAAAAGTTTAACAAAGAAACAACTACTGTGAAGGGGAAGAATTGTTTGGTTTAGTATACTTGGATGAAAATATATATGATGTACTAGAAAAAAATAAACAATCATAACTAAATGAGTGATCAGGAGAGAGGAGATCTAGTCTCCTCTGAGAAAGACTGAACTAAAGTTTACATCATGACCTTGCAGGGAGATAGTTTTCCTTTCATATTAACTTCTACAAACTTTCTTATAGACCAATAGGTCTATAAGGCACTTTTGGTATATTTCTGACTATATCCAACACTCTTTAAAGTGTAATTTCAAAAATATTTACCATATATTCTTAAAATAACTGCAATACATAATAGATTTTTAATATTGTACATTCTTGCATGTATTTCTCAACTCGTCTAGTCATAGTAGGCTAACATAAAGGATATAAAATTGGAAACTGTAAAGTAACAGGTTGAATTTATGAATGTACGGTCATTGTCACGTTTAACATATGAAAGTTATCTTATTGAAACTTTACAAACATGATTGCTTTCCAGCTTCAAATTTTCGGTTTTTCTGATATTAGACTAAAATGACCTAATGGAAATAACAATTTTTCTAGCATATTAGGTAAAAAGAGAAGTTCTTTCAAAAGTAAATACTGGAATGAATATAGATAAAATCTATTGAAAGAGTATCTAAAAAAACTGCTGTTTTGCTGAAGAGAATTCAAACAAATAACAAAAACACAGTATTATAGAAATCTTCTAAGTCTATAAATAAATCTTAATCATAATAGATTTTATTTAAAGTAATAGAATAATCATTTTAATAGTAACATATTTAATGTTAAACGAAGTATAAGAATAATATAAATACTTTGAATATTTAGAATAGTTATTTCATTTCTCCTCATGCTCCAAAGCATAGTAGACAGATATACAAAATAGCATTCACTTTCTATAAATTCTCCTTATAAAGTTGAGTATAAAAACACAACAGTTTAATAATTTTGTTTAATTATTCCGAGCTCAAATCTGTGCTGTCCTCCAGGCATTAAGAAAGTTCTATCTTTGCCATTATCAGTAATGTTATTCTTTAATGCTCTAGAATGTCCAGAGACCAATAGATATATCTGGTGCTATTTATAGTTAGAAAAACAATTAAGAAAACCTTTAATCTATAGTCTGTTGTGAGAACCACTAGCATAATGATCATAAAAGTCTAAGTTATCTTGTGAAGCCAAATGCAGTAATTACTGTCCTGAAACAGAAGACACATTCTGTACTGACTGGATATTTTTGTGTGTGTCAACTTGAAAAAAGCTAGAATCACAGAGAGGAAGGAGTCTCAGCTGAGGAAATGCCTCCTTCTGTAAAATCCAGCTGTAAGGCATTTTCTCATTTAATGATCAATGAATGGGGGAGCACCCAGCATACTGTGGGTGGGGCTATTTCTGAGCTGGTGATTCTGGGTCATATAAGAAGGCAGGCTGAACAAGCCATGGGAAGCAAGCCAGTAAGCAGCTTCCCATGATGTCCTCTGCATTAGCTCATGCCTACCAGGATCCTGCTCTGTTTGAGTTCCTGTCCTGACTTCTTTCATTGATGAACAGCAATGCTGAAGTGTAAGCCTAGTAAACTCTTTCCTCCCCAACTTGTTTTTGGTTATGGTGTTTCATTACAGCAATAGAAACTCAAAGTAGAACACATCCAAACCCAAAGTTCAAAAGACTATAACTGAGGATTAGTTCCATAAACGGGCACCATTGAAGGACTTAACCATGGATAGTGATGCATTAAGTGGCTAGTTGAATAAAAACACTTACTTTCTCTGAACTATAAAAGAAAATTGCTAACTTGATGAAAGGTGTAGCTTTAGTAGAGTACCATGAGATAGATGTGCAACACAATATGAATATATATATATATATATATATATATATATATATATATATATATATATTCTCAAACAATGACCTGGTGACTTGAATCTTCTCTAACCACCTCATTAATATCCTTCCAGTGTTGTTGATTGGATAATTGCCAACATGAATATGTGTTGTGTTTGTGGGGAGGAGGCTATATAAAATCACAGGCAGTGGACTTATCTCATAGAAAGAAAATAACAGGTTAGGTGGGTTTGGGTGTAAACAGGGCAGCATACAGTGTATGAAACATCCTAGTTGTTCTTACTCTGTTGTTCTGGGTGAGTCTTGAAACCGATACTAAAAATCCTTATGTTGTCCATTGTCTCGCATTGCTGAGCAAATAAGGAAGTCATTCTCTTTTGAGACCATGCTACTTCCATGTGCTGACAGGAAGCAGAGATGGTTTATCTTTACAATATCAACCAGGTAACAACATACACATCCCCCTGGGGCAGAAAAAGGTTAGAGAGTCATGGTCATTTCTAATGCTTCAAGCTAAACCAGTTCTTGTTTCCTCTTTTTCTATAACTTCGTTTAAAAAAAATTATTTACTGACCATTTCATAGGTGAATAATATATTTACATCATTCCTCCCTTTTTTTCCATCCTTCAATTCCTTCTGCGTCCCCCACTTCCTCTCAAATCCACGTCCTTCTATTTTTTTAAAATATTATTATTACAAATGCACAGATACACACACAAATACACACACACACACACACAGAGAGAGAGAGAGAGAGAGAGAGAGAGAGAGAGAGAGAGAGAGAGAGAGAGGATGTGGGGGGATTGGATAACTTACCAGGTAGTTTGTCCCCGAAGAAGACTAATTTTTCCTCTCTCAGTAGCTGTATTAGTTAAAGTTTCTATTGTTGTGAAGAGACATCATGACCATGACAACTCTTATAAAGGAAAACATTTATTTGAGATGCACGTTACAGTTTCAGAGGTTTAGTCCATTACCATCATAGAAGGGAGCATCATGTCTGGGAGTATGGTGGAATGCAGGCAGACCAGATGTGGTGCTGGGGATTTCTACATCATGATCTAAAAGGCAACAGGATGTGAACTGTCTCCTTGGGTGTGGCTTGACCATGTATGAGACCCCAAAGCCTGCGTTCTGAATGACACACTTCCCCCACCAAGGCTACATCCTCTCTACAAAAGCACACCTTTTAATAGTGCCCCTCTCTATGGGAGACATTTTCTTTCAAAACAACACTGCAGCCAGTATATTGCCTGTAGCTTTTGATCCTGCATTGACATTGGCATGTCAACTGATGGCGTCATTTTCAGGTCTTATTTACAAAGCATAACCTGGCCTTACCACAGATACTAGTACTGAAGGAGGTGTGGCCAGAGTGAAAGAGATCTGAAGATGAGAATAGAGACACAGGTGTTCTGAAGGAAGAAACGGGAAGAAAGGGAAAACTTTAAGTGGTATTGAGGAGGGGCAGCAGCTCATTCCTGTTCTTTTATCCCCACTTGAATTCTGCTCATATCTTGTCTTCATAGAACATGCACACCACTTTATGGTCTGATTTTATTTTTATGTGGCAGTGGTTTTATCATGACATTATCTCTGCTATCACTGGTTTAGTTTAGAAAAACCATGTATTGGGAAGAAATCACTTCTAAGTCCAGTGATACCATCATTACAATATTTGCTGAGAGCAAAGCTAATTTGTTTTTCTTTCTTTCTTTTTTTATTGATTTTTATTGAGCTTTACATTTTTCTCTGCTCCCATGCCTGCCTATTTTTTTGTAATAAAGTTGGGCTGGCTATGGTACTGAGAAACAAAGAAAGGATAGTACAAATTCCAAATTCCCGCGGAATAGGGTGACACTATGAAATCACTTTGTTATCTCACCAGGTCTAGATTTTACAAAATTATCTAGAGCCTCTATTTGTTTGTGGCTTTTTTAAGGGGTAGAGAACAAATTTCCAATGAGAGGGAACATTTTTCTCGTATCAATTCTATCACTTCAAAACTATTTTTTTTGTGTGTGAGCACTGTTTTAGGAGAACTTAGAAGGCAGTTCTATGGTATTTTCGGCCTTTTTTCTCTCAGATAAGATTATTTAATGTGTAGTTTAAATTTTCTGTGGTTGGAAGACTCCTAAATGTGTAAAAGGCTTGTGGCACATAAATGAGCACCTGAGTTTGGATTGCCAATGTGCACATAAACGCCAGCCATGTAGGTAGAAGCCTCTAATGCTGGCACTGTGAAGAAAACCACAAGTGTTGTGCTATAGCTATGCCATGTCCTGAAGACTGTGCTCCTCCCTAACATTTAAATCTTACACTCCTTCAATATCTTGTTCAATATATTCCATGATGCTTGGACAGGTTGATATTTAGGGCTAAAATCAAAATCAATTATTCTTAGCACTTTGTCAGTTGTGAATCTCTTGCATTAACTGCTACAAACTGCAAACAAGACAAGCTTCTCTGAGAAATGCTGAGAGGAGAACCGGTCTTTCAGCACAAACTTAAATATTTACAAGGCAGTTTGATAACATGACCATTTGGCAAAACAAAGTTGGTTATATGGCCTTGCTGGCCAGGGCATGTGACCAGGTCCAATAATACCAAGGGTGACTTCCCTTCTTCAAAGTGGGTGTCTGATAAATAACACTCCTGCCACCTTTCAACAAGTGGCTACAGCTAGTCTGGGAACTGGATTTATAGCATGGAGAGAACACAGCTGCAAGGATCATTGGTCGCTTTTCTCCCGCAGCTGCCTGCATAGCATCTTTGGGCACTGTGGAAATGAGCCAGCAGGGAGGAAGTTTCCATCTCAGCTCCAGCATGATATCTGTATGTTCAACGATAAAAGTGTGTTGTGTCTTTAGAAACAGGCTCTTACCATAAAACTCTGCTGGGTATCCAATGTAACTAGCTATATCTTGTAGTTTGTGGGGGCCTAATGGGAATTGCTTCACAAACAGCACACAGAGAAATAGCCTACACCTGACACTGACGTTTTAACTTAATAATCCTTAGCTTCTGGAATCTGCATTTTTCCATCCATACAAAATCCCCCCTTTCATACTTCTTAAAATTAATTTTAGTCATGTTATAAAGTAATATGTTTTGATGTGACTTCTTTATAAACCATAATTTGAACATTTTCTTCAGGCCACCAACCAACTGTGCTCTGTCATCTCCCTGGCATTTCCAAATTTTATAGTTAAGATTTTTTTTAGAAAGGTATTATTTCTATGACTACATTTTCTTTTTTTTTCTATGCACACTGAGGGTTTTGTTCAGCTATTCAGAGGAATGAATATATATCATATTCATGGAAATGAGTGGAATTGGAAATTATTATACTAAGCAAATAAGTGAAAAACAAACATTACAAGTTTTCTGTCATACACACAATGCCTCTATCTATCTATCTATCTATCTATCTATCTATCTATCTATCCATCTACCTACCTACCTACCTGTTGATCTCTCTGTGTATACAATCATCAGTCTTTATATTATCTGTACATATGAAAATATAAGTGATATTATTAGGGGAAATTATATATAAAATGGAGGAAGGGAGCCAGGAGGTGGTGGCACATGCCTACTATTCCAGCATTCAGGACAGAGGCAGTTGTATCTCTGAGTTCCAATCTCATCTACAGAGCAAGTTCCAGGATAGTCCGGGACACACAGAGAAATCCTAGAGGAAGGGGGTGACAAGAAAGGATGATAGGAACAGCAGCAGCAACAGTAACAACAACAACAACAACAACAAAATTCAAGAAAGGAAACTATCACAATACATTCTTCTACTTGGAATACATACAAGAATATAACATAAGACAGAAATGAAGCTATTGTGGGGGGTGTACATTCTGAAACATGTAGGGAAACAGAGAGACAAGAGGTTATATATTAGAAAATCCAACATTTAACTTGTAGACAATGTTACAAAGAGGCTCACACTGAATTGTACATTTTCTTTTTTTAATTGAATTTATTGAGCAATACATTTTTCTCCCCTCCCCTCCCTTCTTCTCTCCTCCCCTTCAACCCTCTCCCAGGGTCTTTCAGGGTCCCTGTACTCCCAGTTTACTCAGGAAATCTTGTCTTTTTCTACTTCCCATGTAGATTATATCCATGTACATCTCTCTTAGAGTCCCCATTGTTGTCTAGGTTCACTGGAATTGTGAAATGTAGGTTAATTTTCTTTGTTTTCTGTCTAAAGGACTTTTGAGTGAGTATATATGATATTTGTCTTTCTGGATCTGGGTTACCTCACTCAATATGATGTTCTCTAGATCTGTCTATTTACCTCCAAATTTCAAGATGTCATTATTTTCAAACCTCATAATAGGTCTTCAAAAGACTTGCTCATTAGAAATGCTGATTTCCCATATTCCGGAAGAAACCAGTACTGTTAGCTCTGTGAAAATACTAACTGTTGTCTATTTGTCAAATGCTTCAATGATTTGTATCCACATCATCATCATCATCTGTGAAATATTCCAAAATATTCTTTTGTAAAACAGAACAATGCACAACAAATACATATCTCAATTTTAAATTCATAGTCCAATGCATTGTAATATTGTTACTCTTAAGCTGAAGAATGCTTTAATTTAAAAGAATTTGAAGAATTAGATAATATGAGTTTGCTAGTCTTACTAAATAACTTAGACTTTAACTTTTGCAGTGAGAGGAAGACAACTTTTTCAAGTATATTTATACCTAACCTGAGGTACTTGTTTATCAGTGATACTTTCATATGAAGGTTTTGTGTAATAATACTTATACACTTACAAATAGCATTACAAATTTTAGATTTTATTAAACTTAATGTTAATAATGCTTTTTAAAATTGTATGGCCAAAATTGCAAGGCTTGGAAAGGAAAGGTTATATATGCTTGCTTTTAGAAAAGTAACATAATATATTAACACATATGAAATGTATATTGCATAAAAGAATTCAATTTAAGTAATACTGCATGGAAAATTATATACATTTTACTTTATTCTGTAATGTAAAATCATTAATGAGGAAAATATGTGCTTTCTCAAGTGTTACTCTCTAGTGTCAAACTATAAAATAAACTTAATTATGTTTAGTTATAATACCTACTTTGCCAAAAAGTGTAGATTACATTTTGTAGTCTCCTAGGCTTCCTGAATTGATACTTTCATCTTGATTTGTTTCTTTTAAATTGCTGGTTTGTTTTGTTGAGACAATGTTGCTCTGTGTAGCAGTCCAGGCAGTCTTAGAACTCCCTCTGTAGACCAGGCTGGCCTCAATCTCAGAGATCTGCCTGCCTCTGCCCCTTTAGTACTGGGTTTAAAGGCATACACCACAATTGACTGAATGTTTGTTTTAACATATATCATCCTTTCAGGTGTTTATGTTTGCTCAAGGTTATAGGACTTAAAACAAACAGACAAAAAATCCTATTCATTGTTAAATATGATGTAAGCAATATATGAAAACATAGCTTCATTAAAGTATTGTCCTATGTTACAACACTGAGATCAAAATGTTTAAATTATAGAAAGTCATTTCATTTGTTTGAAGCCACTATTATTTTAACATATCTTAGTCCATATATGTGGTATATAATAGCTGGTAAAAGTTATAGAATGAATGACTTCATAAAATTTAAACCATTGGAAATAGGGAAAGAGAACAGTAAAATGGCTCACGGGGTAAAGGTTGTTTGTTGCTAAGATCAGTGACCTAAATTTGATCCACAGGATCCACATGGTTGAAGGAGAAGACAATCTGTTAAAACTTGTCTTCTACACATACATTGTACATGCATACAAAATAAATTAACAAAAATTGTCATAAGTCAATATTAAAATGATACAAACAAAGCAGGGATTGAGGAAAACTTGGTTTCATGGACAGGTATACAATCACAGTATTTTTCCCTTTTATTCTATATATATATATATATATATATATATATATATATATATATATTAGACTATTCATCATTCAATTATAAAATATACATTACATGCATGTCTCAGTGGAAGAAGAGAGCGGTGATTTATGTCATAGTTCTTGAAATTTTAAATAGTTTAAATCTTAATTTTTTTTAGAAAAGCACAATACTGCAAGGCAGTGAAGCCATATTGAATTTTCTCTAGTTTCAGATTTAAATGCATTGTATTTAGAAGGATTATGTAAATCCTTGAGACAAATTCACTTAACTATAGATAAGTATGTTTAACTACATGTTAATAATTTATAAAACTCTTAGGATGTTTATAAAGGAAACCTGGATCATTAGTATGGTGGAAGAAACTTAGTAGGTTATTTACTATTCGTGATAAATAAATATATGGATGTGAAATACAAATAAATGATGAAAGTATACTCATAAAAGGTAGCTACTAGAATAGTCATTTATCTAATAAAATCCAATCCATGGTAGGTTGTAAGCCATTAGTCACTGTTTAAGAGTGTCAAGATTCTGAATGTATACTCAAACTTTTAAAATGACATTAAATATTCTCTTTTAAAATGTGTTCATTTTTGGGTGCAATTATTTTATAAAATTTACTTTGTAGTAATTTTGGAATAGCCCCATTCAAATAGCAAGACTGAAGAGCGACAAAATAGTTTGTGTTTATTTCTTTTCCCTTCATAATTTGTATCTTTTATTCGGGTATTATACAGAAAAACTAAGGAATACAAGTATCTACACCTGCAAATAAATGTGAATTGCAGAAAAGATCTGAGAAAGCCACATATCTTGAAAACATACTCTGAGAATTTTTTTTTATTTTCTGTTGGCTAAGTGGTATGGATTAGTTGTCATTAGGGTTTGCAGCTATGAAACATCCATGTCATTGCTGGCCCAAAATGCATAAACATTTTATTTGTAAACTGTCACTTTCCTTACTGAATGAACTGTAACTTTAACTTCCAAGTTAAAACTGTAAAAGAGTTAAAAACATAAATAATGGAAAGTTTCACCATCTCTCCTCCATTGCCTAGAATAAAAATGCATGACAAAATGAATTAGTGTATTCAGTCATAGAATTATTCTCATCGATCATACTCACATATACACACACACACATACATCCTAGTATTTATTATAAGAATATCACTCACTTTTACCCTTTCCTCCTCTCTTTTTGATGATTTGCTCTAATTTTTATTCCTCAACTTGATTTTTTAAAACTAGTTTCTTCTTTCGTACAATATATCCCAACCACAGTTTCCCCTCCCTCCACTTCTAGCTCCACCTCCAGCACCTTCCCATTCACCCAGATCCACTCCCTCTCTGCTTCCTCTGCAGAAAGGAGGGGATCTCCAAGAGATGACTTCCAGACAGGACAACAGAAGATACAATAAGACAAGGCAAAACTCCTCATTTTGAGACTGGAAAGTCAACTCGCTATGAAGAAAAGTGTCCCAAGCACAGGATAAAGAGTCAGAGATCTGCCCATATCCACTTTTAGGATTCTCACAAGGGTAGCAAACAAAGAGCCACAACATACACAAAGGACCTAGTGCAGATCCATGCAGGCCCCATGCGTGCCCCTTCAGTCTCTGTGAGCCCATGTGACTCCTGCTTAGCTGATTTGGTGGGACATGTTCTCCTGGTGTCTTACATTTCCTATCACTCCTACACAGTATTTCCTGCTCCTATTTTCACTCATCCATTATCCAATTGAGATTTCCAATTTAGACGCTCTATCCACATATCTGGCTGTGAGGCTCTGTTGCCATGAGTTGCTGGAGGAAGCCTCTTTGATAACTATAAGAAGAGGCACAAATCTATTACTATAGAAGAACGTCATTAGGAATCATTTCATGACTTTTTTTTGCCACTTGCGTTTGGTTCTACCATAAGTCTCTGGGCAATTCAGTCTCTGGTTCCTGGTCATACAGGTAGTGTAGGACATGGCCTTCTTCTCTTATTGTGGACAAGTTAAAGCAAAAGTTGATTGGCCACTTGCCCTTGTTCTGTGCCACCATATCTTTCAGGCAGAGCAGATTGTAGGTGGAGAATTGTGTGCCGGGGTTGGTGTCGAGGTATGTAGTTCCATAGCCTGCAGAGTACCTTCTTGCGATGAGACTAGAATGTAGAGGTGAATGTTACAAGCTTGCCCTGCTTGATTTCTCTATGGTCAGTGAGCTCAGTGGAAGTTGTCCTCAGCAACTGCTGTCAGTTTTCAGAAGATAACTTTTTTCCTAGCATCAGACTGGGTTGTTTACACATCTCCATAGGACCTCTTTGGCCAACAAGAAAAGACAGTCCCACCACTAGTTGCCTTTTCTGACTACAAACGATGACCAGTTCAGACTCCCTACCCTCTATTGTGCGGAGTCCTCACTAGAGTCACCCTCATAGATTGCAGGAGTTTCTGCTGCACTAGGTTTCCATACCACCCCCTCAACTGCTCCTAATTCCAACAGTCCTAGTGACTTCTCATCACACCTATAGATCAATGAATCTCTTAACGCTTAGGAAAGAAACTTTTGTTTGCAGTCCATTTCAGTTAATATAGAGATCCACAACCGGTCAAGGTGCAGAGAACAAAGAGATTGGAAAGTACTCAGCCTTAAAGCAGTCATCTGGATCATGCCCCCTCTTCCTGATGCTCGGGGATCTTTGTTAAAGAGGAGGAGGAATGATTTTAAGAGCCATAAAGAATAAATGACTCCAAGGAAACAATATTTTCTTGCATTGTTTACTGCAGTGCTACATTGCAATGCCAAAGCAGTTGCAAATATGAATTCTCAGCCATACAGAGAGTTAAGCTTAAGCCAGACAAAATTCCAACATGGAGGGGGGAGTTGAGCAAGAAGTCCCACCCATATCTGAGTTCCACCCATACTGATAGTGCTTGGAGAGGCAAAATCAGTTTTCTTTAAATCGTAGCCTCTGGCATGTTTATCATACTCCAGTGAAGGCCACATACCCAAGAGTATATGGAAGCAGAAGTTGGACATAATGGCCTTTATTTTAAAATAGAAAAGGACACAAATGGGTAGGGTTTGAAGAATGTGATGGATCTGAAAGAATTATGGGAAGACGCTGACTATTATTAAATATATTATTAAATATTTATTATTAATAATATTAAATACATTTAAATAATATTAAACACTAAATAATTATTAAATATTAAATGTATCTATAGTATATATAGTAAACATATTTTATAAATGCATGTGAAAATGCACACAAAAATCTACACACAGAAAAATATATATACACGTACTTTAATATAATGAAAACTATCATTATACTTGGTATTGAAGTGATATAGGCCACAATATTTATCCATGCAGAGTTTAAACTAACACAAAAGAAAACCTGCTAAGATCATAGCAGCATGCAAATATCTAACAACGAGGGTTGGATAGCTGTTTTATAAAATATCTAAAATATTAAATGCAGTGTAATTATTAAAATGAATAAATAATGGGGATTACTGTTTACAAAAATCATTTTATCTACATATGATCTCTTATTTGTTTAAGCCTTGTGGATTTTTGTCTATGAAAATTGCTTATATCATATAAAAGGATGTTCGTCTTACTTTCTTTTCTATTACTGTGAGGAGACATCATAACAAAGGCATTGTTTTTTTTTTTTTTTTTTTGGTTTTTCGAGACAGGGTTTCTCTGTGGTTTTGGAGCCTGTCCTGGAACTAGCTCTTGTAGACCAGGCTGGTCTCGAACTCACAAAGAACCGCCTGCCTCTGCCTCCCAAGTGCTGGGATTAAAGGCATGCGCCACCACAGCCCGGCAAAGGCATTGTTTTTAAATAATAAGTTAGAGCCTTGCTTCTATTTTCCAGAGGGTGAGTCTAGGACCATCATGATGGGAAGCATGGCAGCAGGTTCACAGCAGGCAGACAGGCATCAGGCAGGCACAGAAATAGAGCAGCTGCAGAAAGCTTACATATTATTGATAAGAGAGTGGCAGAGAGAATGAGACTGGGCCTTGTGTATGCTTTTGAAACCTCAAAAGCAACTCCCAGTGACAAGCCTCCTCCTGCAAGGCCATACTTCCTAATCTTTCCCCAAACAGTTTCCACACACTAAGGACCAAGCATTCAAATGTATGAGCCTATGGGGTTAATAATGCATGCGCCTATGGAGTTAATTCTCATGCAAACTATCACAATGATCATAGATGTCAAGAAAAAGCACAAGTTTGTTGATCATATTAGGATAAAGTGAGAAGAAAGAGGGATAAGCAAAAATAGAACCATTAACTCACGATAATTAGGAAAGAAACTTAATATGTCATTCAGGCACTTGTGCAAATAAAATGTTTGAATGTATAAATAAATAATAGCTTAAAATTTAAAATATTCAATTTTATTTGATATTAGGAACAAAAATATAAAAATATGCTTATCAATAGAATCTTATATAAAGTTGCAATGTATATATATATATATATATATATATATATATATATATCATGTGATGTTCAAATCAAATTAAATACAACTCTTCAAATACCACATATTTCTGGTGAAAAATTCCAAAATCTTTTGTTCTACCATTTTGAAATGTTCACAACATTATTGTTGCCTATAGTCACCCTATCATGCAAATTGTATGACAGAAATTTTTGCTTCTATTATACTGTAACTTACTGACCCTTAATTAGCCTTTTCCCAGCACAACCTTTCTAATTCCTGTGCTCCGACTATACTGTGACCCACATTCTAGTCTCAACATCAATATAAATCAACTTTTGGAGATTTTGCAAAGGAGCTCTACCAAACAGTGCTTGACATTCTGTGCTTGCTTTATTTGAGATTACATAGCTAAATGCAGTTCCAACCATTTTATTAGAAATGAAAGAATTTAAACTTTTCAATGACTGAATAAAAATGCATTGGGTATATGTACCACATTTTTCCTTGGTATATTAGGTTTTAGACACAAAGGCTGATTTCATTGGAACAATCCTGTCTCTCTGTCTCCCAAGAATATGAGATTATATACATATACCACAAGGCCCAAATTTATGTGCTTAATTTTCTTTAGCTCATGTTTTGCTTAATTTTAATTAATAAGCTTGGAACATAAAAGATAAGTGACATAGTATGTCTTGATGGTGTGTTTTGTGTTGTTATAAGAAATTTCGCATAACTGGTCACTTACCAAAATGTTTATTAACAACTATTACTACTACAGGTCAAAAGGCATGATGTTAGCATGGAAGATAGAATCACATGTTAGAAATCTGTGTGTGTGTGTGTGTGTGTGTGTGTGCATGCGTGTGTGTGTGAGTGTGTGTGTGAGTGTGTGTGTGTATTTTTGTGTATTTGTGTGTGAGGAGAGAGAGAGAGAGAGAGAGAGAGAGAGAGAGAGAGAGAGAGAGAGAGAGAGGAGAGAGCTTGGTTATATACCAAGGAATGAAAACAAAAATACAAACTGAGAAAACCAAAATTATATTATAGTAACTTTTATGGAAACTAATCTAGGTCCTTGCTATACATGTCTTTATACATGAAAACCTATTTCTTCTAAAGTTGATTCCCTCAACAACTTGAAATTCTTTCACCAAGTCCCACTTTTATGTTTCTCCATCTCTCAGTTCTTTACAAAGGGATCTAAGCTGTCACCATATGCAACCCTTGAGGACAAACAAAATTTACTATGAAAAGTAAAACACATATTTTGTTTCCCAAATCAGTCCTCTGAAGAGACAAGATAGTCACCTATTAGCTACAATTGCTTTTATAAGAGTTGTAATATTTTTCTAAAGCAAGAGATTTCAGACAAATATTTTCATCCAAAATCGTCATATCAGAATTTCTTTCTTTCTTTCTTTCTTTCTTCCTTCCTTCCTTCCTTCCTTCCTTCCTTCTTTCCTTTCCTTCTTTTTTTTTAAAGACAGAGTTTCTCTTTGTAGCCTCCACTATCCTGAGACTTGTTCTGTAAACCAGGTTGGCATCGATCTAATAGATATTTTCCTGCCTCTGCTTCTGAGTGCTAGGATTAAAGTAGTGCACCATGACTTCCAGGCCAGATTTTCTTTTATACTAAATAGAAATACTGCTGATTCTTCTTATTTTATTTTTATGTGTTTTGTTTCTAAGTTTCAACTTGATTTGATACTAGTCAGCATGTCATAATTTCATGCATCCTTTTGTGAATTATTACTATTATCCATTTTATTTGGAGAACTCTGATTGGTCTCTTTAATGTGCAGTGGTACATTCATATGTTAATGCTTTCATTATCCAGTTCCTAGGTACTTATTTAATATGGAAAATGAACTTAAAAATGCATTTCATTTCATTTTTGCATTACATTTTTTAATCTGTACTGTTGCTTAGGCTCTAAGAATAGCTAAATGCAATACTTTCACATTTTGTTTTATTTATAATTAATCATTTGCTATCCATTCAAATAGTTTCTTTTTTTTATCAGGTTGATTTGGTGAATATAGGAAGCAGTGACATAGTGGATGGAAATCATAAGCTGACTCTTGGTTTGATTTGGAATATCATCCTCCACTGGCAGGTAAATATACTACCAGACATTGCCTTTTTATAAAAGAGGTTGCTAACCCCTTTCATTTAATTGACCTACAAAATAAACACATATCACTGACATTACCTAGCCATCTTCCCAGGACTGCCTTTTAAATTTACACATGTATGTCATTTTGGATAGGATAATCACAAAATATGTTCTGGAATAGTTGTAGGGATATTGTTGAAATTTTGTCATGGGGTAAGGTTGGCAAAATAAGACAAAATCCCAACCATATCTAAAAATTTTTAACAAATATGTGCACTTAACAAACTATAGAATTTTATAAAGGAAAAATTATCTGTTCCTTAAATGACCATTGTAAAAAAAATAAACTTATCAATCTTGTATTTTCAAAATATATATCTATAATGATGAAAGATTAATAGAATAGGAATATTTTTAGGAGTATGCCTGTTATACAGTCAGCTTTTGGAATCGCATTTTTCTCAATAACTTGAGGATAGGGCTTTTTGTGCTTGTCTAATTTATTCTAACTCATAGGTCATTTGGTTAAGTGAAAATCATATGAACATTTAAAGTCATTACAACATGAGCTTAAATTTAAACGTACCTATTTACTAACTTAACACTATTGGATATAATGTCATAATAATTCCTTTTCTCTCAAAAGGGAAATGCATGAACATGTTTTCATTTCCTATCAGGATTAGATGAGAAAATAGCTGCTGTTAAAATAGTGGTGTATACTTATTTTCAACTGTAAGTAAAAATGACAAGGATTGCTTAGCATCTTTAAAGAGTTTACATATTTGGAGATAGTTGAGATATGCCTGCCTTTTCTTTTTTCTAAGATATATTTTTAACCATAAATTACTAATTCTTTGTGTAAAATTCAGTGTTCTTCAATCAGGCTTAATTCATCTGTTCAGTAGCTTCTCAAAGTATCTGTAGGAACGAATGTTTTTCTCTAGTCAAACGAAAATTTTAGGTTATTTACAGAGATGTGTAACCATCACAACAGACCAATTTTAGCACTTTTATACTACCTCCAGGGGAAATTTCTGTGCATTTAAAATCTGTCAGAGCTACTACTCTAGTCTTGGAAAATGACTAAAGCATTTCTTTGTATATATTTTTGGTTTGGGGATATACTGCTCCAATGGGATCTTCTATTTTTATTAGAAATTTTTTAATACAATCTTTTCTCATTTTGCATAGCTATCCCCATTCCCTCTGCCTCCCCTGCTCCTGCCTCCTCCACCTTCCCTCTACACCATTTCCCCCATCCACTCCTCAGAATGGTTAAGGTTTCCCATGGGGAGTCGACAAAGTCTGACATTTCACTTCCAGGCAAACCCAAGGTCCTCCCCACTACATCTAGGTTGAGCAAGATATCACTCCAAAAAGAATGGGCTCCGAGATATCAGTTTAAGCACTAGAGATACATCCTGGTCCCACTGCTATTGGCCTCACACACTGTCCAAGCCTCATAAATGCCCCCCACATTCAGCAGGTCTAAATTTTATTTATATACAGATGTGCCCACTATCAGTCCAGAGTCAGTGAGTTCTCACTAGCTCAGGTCAGCAGTGTCTGTGGGTATCAGCATCATGGTCTTAACTCCTTTTCTCATATTATCACTCCTCCCTCTCTTGGACTGGTCTCAGGTATCTCGGTCCAGTACTTCCCTGTAGATCTCTGTATCTGCTTCCATCAGTTGATCATTGAAATTCTATGATGACAATTAAGGTAGTCATCAGTCTGATTACAGGGGAAGGCCAATTTAGGTATCTTCTCCACTGTTGCTTAGAGTCTTAATTGGAGTCATCCTTGAGAATTCCTGGGATTTTCCTTAGTGCTGTTTCTTAATAGCTCTTTAATGGCTCCCTCAATCAGGATATCACTTTCCTTTATCTGCTTCTCTGTTCTTCCCTTCTCTTGAACATCCCATTCCCTCATGTTTGCCTCCTCCCTCCCCTCCATGTCCCCCACCCTCCCTTCTCTCCCCCCTCATAATTTTCTCAGGAGGTCTTGTCTGATATGTGTTCTTTTCTGTGAAGATTCTTTCATTGGGTATAATATTTGGCCATGATTATTCCATTTACTTGAGTTGAATTTTATTTAGAATTGTAAATATTACTTAGTCTGATGTAAAGTGGAGGGACCAGCCATGTACTTCCTCAGTTGAACAGCCATACTGATAATTCCATTGTCCTGATATATTTTTATTTTGGCTGGGCTCAACTACATTTTACAGCAGTATTAAAAGAACAGAAAACAAATATAACTTTTAACATGATACAAAGCTGGCTAGTTTCTAGCCATTTTCATATAGAAATGGTTTCAATAAAATCAGCTATGTGTCAACATACCCTGCCTCCCACCAATGATTTCATTATGCTGCTCAGTATCTTTCAAAATATCTTCAAGGAGGAAACATTTCCATGCAATCAATTGTTTGTAGAATTAAGCTGAAACATTTAAAAAATGAAATAAGGCACACAGGACCACAAAAGACACCAGAAGTGCCAGTAGAATGACTGTAATAGTTTTGAACACATTTCTCTGATGACCCTAGTAAGAGCTTCTGAGGGCACCCAGTCTGTAGATGATGCTGGGCATTATGGCCACCAGCTGTGACAAAGCAAGGAGGACAACACAGGGATTCAGAGATCTCCAAAAGGCTTGTGAACTTGTGTTCATCATTGAGTTGGTTTTCCACAGGATTCCATCAAATCTCGTCTCCTCTAGTGCCCTTGCAACTCCTTTTCCACTCACTCCAAGATAGAATGTCAACATTGTGCTTTCTGATGTTTATTCTTTGGGAGGCATAACATGAGGGACTGCTTGTGGGGGTTTCTGTCCTGCCCAGTTCCCACAGTTGGTTAGCCCCAAAGAAATTCACACAGAGAGTCTACATTAGATATAAACTTATTGGCCCACTAGCTCAGGCCTCAGAGTAGCTCTTATAACTTATATTAACCCATTATTCTTATCTATGATAGC
The DNA here is from genome assembly GCF_018167655.1 of Microtus oregoni. Lineage (NCBI taxonomy): Eukaryota > Metazoa > Chordata > Mammalia > Rodentia > Cricetidae > Microtus > Microtus oregoni. The sequence continues at coordinate 3,803 of NW_024544348.1, read as the reverse complement.
CACATGGCTCAGTACCTTTTTCGGTGGGATAGGTCACATCTTGCTTCTTCTGTGGTCTGGGCAGGACTGTGGAGGAATGGGCTTCCTCCTTCCCAGCATTCTCCCGTTCTCATTGTTCCACCTTTACTTCCTGTCTGGTTGTCCCACCTATACTTCCTACCTGGCCAATCAGCATTTATTTAAAACATGATTGACAGGATACAGACAATTCCCCTGCACCATGGAGGGGAGGTGTTGTTATGGGGAGAAGGATTTTTACACCCAGAAATACTAAAAGAAATTCCCTTATTTACTGTTTTCCTTATTTAAGACATAATTATACAGTGCATCTACTTTCCAATTGTGTACTTAAAGTACCTTAGCTTTGTGAATGCAAGTATACAGACTCTTGCATTCTCTTCCTACTTACATCACCTCTCCTAGCATGCTGACACATTTTCTTAAAACCACTTAACAATCCTTAAAAATTCCCTTGCTCAATACTCTTCATTCATCCTTGAATCCCAAAAGATTCTCTCACCAAGATCATATATGTGTTTTTATACTAAATAGTGAAGTTTCAATATCTCAGAAAAAATAAAAGCAGACTCTGGTCAATATAATATATTTTATAGATTTATTCAATTGTGAATAGCATTAAAGCAAATGCATATATGTAAATATTTTCTTCCAACGCCATGTATTATGTTTTTAATACTGCTATAAATAATGTTGGACTTGTGAAACTTGTGAATGTCAAACTTACTTCTCCATCATCACCTTTCTAGTCTCCACTTCATATACAACTCTTATCCTGAAAAGAAACTGAATATATACATTCTGAAATAAGTGGCTTTGAAAAAAATTCTGATGTCATCTGACCATGGTGGTGCTCTCCTATAATCCCTGTTGTCAGAAGGCTGACAATGGAGAGTTATGAGATCAAGGCCAGGTAGTGTTACATAATAAGAACTTGACTTTATAATAAATTAAAGGATATATAATATGTGCTCATGTGATATTAAATCAGGTACCTACCTCTGATGGCTAAGCTAAGGATAATTCTTAATTCTAAGTGTTATTCACATTGGTATATTTATTTTTAATATTACTTCAACATCCAATTACCAGAGAGTGCCATGTTTTCTGCTGCTGAAAGTCCTTTCTGCAAAGTCCTGCCAAACTGTGCAAATTAGTTCTTGCCCTGTTCCTCATCAGGATGACACATCTCTTCATTGCCTGATTCTCAAGAGGGATACATTTAGGGAAGTAGTTTAAGTGGGCAAACCTGTGCTGGACACATGTTTATTAATTCATGCTCTGGAGACTGAGAACAGTGGTGGCAGGAGTTGAAAGAAAAGGAGCTATAGCCTCATGGTGACAGAGAATCTAAGTGGCTTTATTTAACACCATGGTGAATCTGGCCAACAGTGACCTAACTGAAGTTCAGATGGCTGATAGTTTATTCTGTTCCATTTTATCAGCAATGGAGATGTGTGACAGCAGAAAAGCTGTGACCGTTGGTGACAGGGCTCTGAAATTCAGGTAGCTGCCCAGGAGACTAACAGCAGGAGTCTGTGTGATAACAGCTGAGTAACAAACTGTTCCTCGAAGGGGAATCTTTGCTGGTACAGCTTTCTGTACATTATACGTTGTTTACCTAGCTAGGTAACACTGTCACTTTTGCCATTGCCTTTTTTCACTGTTAAAGATGGAATTCAGAATCTTTCACAGGCTAAAATTGTGCCCAAGCCATCATCTACGCATCTACCCTTCCTTTCTTAGTCATGATTGCATTCCAATTAACAAATATTTACATATTTGTTTCAGTTGATACTTTCATAAGCACTGTGAGTCTTGAAGAAAAGATTATTTTCTGATTCCCAGTTCATCTTTCTAGCCATCTTAATGATTTCCTGGCAACAATTTTTATGTAGGAAAGGGAGAAACAATAATTATACATACATATTACTCTTTCTTTTTCTCTCAGTAATATTTTGCTCTAGTAGAAGCGATGCCAATGAGGCTGAGCCTGATAAGCTGAATTAGACACACAATGATGCTAAAAGCATTTTGGATTGAATATTGTTTTGTCCTTAAACATTATACACATAGAGGACAGTCTGGTCAAGCATTTTGCAAATGAATTCCATTCATCATTGGAGGCTTGCCTGATCAGAGAAAATCCATCATCACCAATATGCCATTAATGACTTATTTCAACTCTGCTTCAACAAAGTACACAAAGCATACATCTACAAATGGTTGTACCTGGGGGTCATGAATGTCATAATATTAGAATATGCTGTGAAAGATTATATATTGTATATGATTATTTGACCTACTTATCTATAGAGTAACTAGGTAAATAGGTAGTAGGTCAGAGATGAGTGACAAAATTGTGGAGAATCCAGCTCTAAGAGATAGAGAGAGTTATCAGCAGATTGTGCCACACATCTACACAGATTTCATACATTCAAACTATCACCATGTTTCAAATATCATCTCTAACTTTATAAGTGTTTTAAAATCAGATTTTATATTATACCCCATAATTTACATTCAACAGTTCATAAAAAGACAACTAATATGAGTTGTTAAAATATGTATTTACTGCAAAGGCAAATATATGTTAATCTCTTCATAGATAAAAAATCCAACCCAAAATATATTTATATTTCACATTGATGCATAATGATTGCATATATATTGTCACATCACATTTTTGTGCACACATACCTTAGGTTTACACAAAGGAAAACTATGTAGGTAAGCATTAATCATATTTACTTACCTACTCTTGCAAGTATCTAATAATGGATCCATTTTTAGCTTTTAAAAGAAAAAGAATAGTCACTTAAATGATTCTGTAGATTAAAAAACCTGAAATGAAGTATCACTTCATTCTTAAAATTTATAAAAATGTTTAGAATGTGCATTTTTATCAGACTACTTAGGGGAATGAAAGTTTGAAATTCAATAAATTTCTAAATAATATTTGTAACTATTCAAGACTAGGAAACAATTGTGCTGAAAGCAATTGATAAAAGGAAAATAAAGCATGCATCTATAGCTGTTAGGCACGCATATTCCTCTTTTACATATTGTTAACTTGTCGATTTTTAAAAATTTCAACAGGTAAACATTTTCAGTCCAGTCAGTGTCTGTGAGTTATTATTGCTGTTGTGAAACACCATGGCTAAAGCTTTATGGGGCAGAAACAGTTTATTTGGCTTACACTTTCACATCACTGTTTATTATTGGAGGAAGTCAGGACAGAAACTCAAACATGGAAAGGAACTAGAGGCAGGAGCTGATGACAGGGGCATAGAAGCATGCAACTCAGTGGCTTGTACTATTTGAACAGTCTGCTTTCTTACAGAACCCAGGACCACAAGACCAGGGATAGTCCCACCTACAACAGCATGAGCCCACCCAAATAAATCACTATTTTTTTTTAAAAGAAAAATGTCTTAAGGGCTTGCCAGTAACCTGATCGTAGGAAGGCAATTTCTGAATTGAGGTTCTCTCTTCCCAGATATAAAGCTAGTTGGTGCAGTTAGTTAGTATAATAGGCATTATCTTTTAAGTTACAAAATGGATCTAGGGTATTTTTAGTTCACTGTATTTTGGAATGTTGTGAAAACAATCTTCTTTCTGGAGATAAATAATCTGGTGATTAAATGGATAGGTAACTTGCTGAATTTCATATAGTAATCTAATAGAAAGGAAAAAATAATATGCATTATAAAGAAAAATATTGTCCTTAAATTATAGAATGACTTAACTTTTAGTTTCATTTTGCTCCATCCAGCCCCTACTGT
>NW_024544347.1:0-42220 GCF_018167655.1 Microtus oregoni | reverse complement strand
TTTCTGTGCTGTTGACAGCATCTAGATTCCCACAAAGACTATCAGTCTCTCATAGAACCAGAGGAGTTGTGGCTGCCCTACATGACCATTCTATCCCCAGACTATCAGAATACTCCTCCATCGTCTAGATTTCAGAGCACTGCTCTGCATCCTATCATTGTTTTTCTAATCCAGTGGAGTCCAGACTGGATGGAACATCCAGCGTCATCCCTAGATTTCAATAGTAGTGACTTCTAGCTTTTGGTAGGGTTCCAAATCCTTTGTTCCATCTTAGTCCCACCATGGTCTCTTAGGCTGAATGCAACATATAGTGTCCTGCATGAATCTCCTGAAACAACACTTACACACAGGACACTCTAGGCTACCTATACAACACAACTTAATACCCAGATTACCCAGAATACCCATGTACTCCCCAGAGTCAAGCCTGTAGAGTAACACCAAATGTACCCATCATACATGATTTTCTACAACTTGCTGAATTGATCACAGTACTTTAGCCTACATAGACAACCTATAACACATAACAGGTGCCTCTAGGATTCAGTAGGGTGTAAAATCTCACACCCCAGCACAGCCCCTCCATCTATTCATGTGCTATAGTTAACATTTAGTTTTTCTACAATAGTTGTCCTATCTATGGCCACAGGACTAGATGTTCACTATACCATGGCACTCTATACACAAACTTCCTATCCACTCCCCAGAGTCTAGTTCCTGAAACTCCAAACACAACCCAATATTTCTGTTTTCATGTCATGCAAAACATAAATCCCATGCTGCATGCAGTTTGGCACAGATGTCTGGACTCCTAGCCTTGCTGTAATGACCCCTAGAATTCAACAAGGTCCCCATTCCTTGGCCCTAGCCTATGCCAAGCATTTTGTCCTTGGCTGTAGCCTACATCTATGCTCCCATAGGGATGTACCCTAGCCCTGTCTACCCACATCTACTTTCAGAAAGCCTTGTGACACATAAAATACACCAATAAATACACAGACTTCCTGTGGTCTCCTCCTGGGTGAGCCTGGTGTTTACATCCCTATCTGACATTTTATTTTCTGGCGTAACTAGAATGGTCGAACATCCATTGACCATGACTAGTGTGGCTATGAGTTCCTTGTACTTGATGGCTCTAGGCTTCTGCAGACTCTGGTTCCTCCAACTGACCTTGTCCTAGCCTATTCCTTTGTGCTATATCCAACTTCCATACTCTCAACTTGAACCATTCTACCTTCATTCAATCACAAGTGACATTTAAATGATTAAGCCACCTATCTTTGTCCCTAGACATCCCACATGCTTGGCCTCCAGGGTTTAGCCTAGTGAGTAATAACCAACACAAACATGAATACTTGTTTTTCCACATGCAGCCTGACCTACTAGAACCACATTTGCCTTCCATTTGCGAGCTTTAGGCATCTACAGGTTTGAATGTGTGCAGACAAGCTTAGGCCCAGCAACTTCTACTATGCTTTTGTGAACAGCTAGGCTCCCTCTGCACTCAACGTTCTTGCACACATGCCCAGACTGTCCATATCCTCCTACAAAGACTATAGAGGTATGCACCCTTCTGCAGAGATAATTGTTTTCCCCAAACTAGTGGAGTCCAGACAATCTAGTGGCATCCCTAGAATAGTGCTTGTTCTCCCTCGCAATGACTTTCTTATATCTACCTATCTGTCTATCTATCTATCTATCTATCTATCTATCTATCTATCTATTTTTAATTCGAGAGAAGGCTTCTCTACGTAACTTTGAAGTCTATTTTTGCACTAGCTCTGTAGACCAGGTTGGCTTCACACTCACAGAGATCCTCCTGCCTCTGCCTCCCAAGTGCTATGATTAAAGTCATGCACCACCACCACCCATCCTTGTAGTGACTTCTAACTTTTGTCAATGTCCGAAATCCTTTGCTTCATGTTTCTCTTTGCTATAGGTAAGATCTTGGTTCCTGCATGAAGTTCCTGTTACAACACTTAGCCACAGAACACTGTGTGCTGCCTATACAACCCAACTCTGTACTCAGATTCCCCATGACCTCTCCAGAGTCAGGCCTGTTAATTATCCCTAACATACTCATCATAAATGTTTTTGCACATCCTGCTGAATCTATACCAGTACCCCAGCCTAGACAAACAACTTATACTTCAGAGCAGAGGCCTTCAGGCTTCATCATGGTCCCAAATCTCAACACCCCCAATTTCAGTGCTATAAGGAACAATTAGAGTGCCACTAGTACTTTGCCCTATCCACAGGCACAGGACTAGATGTTGACTATACTACCCCTCTCTATACACAAACTTTCTGTGTTCTCTTCCAGGGGTAGTCTATTGGATATTCCACATACATCCCAATATTTCTGTTTTCATATCCTGTAGCGTGTAAATCATGAGCCTTAGGCAGTGCCACCATAGTAGCCTGAAATCTTTGCCTTGCGGTAATGATCTCTAACTTCATCAAAGTCCTAAATCCTAGTTCCCAGTTTAGTCCCAGTATTTCATCCTTTGCTCTAGCCTACATGGTGTGCTCCTGGGAGGATCATCAGTCGTCGTACCAAACTAAGAATATTGCATACTATATTAATGAACAACCTAGAAAGATATGTCCATGAATGCAATAGTGGTACAAACTTTCTGGGAATAATCAGCTCCTTAAGAGTGAATTTAAGGTCTACTCTACAGAAAGCAACACATGCCTGCTGCTGTAAGCTTTGTCGAGAACACATGGTTATGGAGATCCAAGGCCCCAGTAATGAACCTCATACTATTATTTTGTTAAATGAATGAAGTATCAAGCTTCACTCTACATTCATACCTCGATAACTACAGATTAGTGCAGTTCTCAGACCTCCTCAGAGACCTTGGTGCAGTAGATTATGTTTAAAAAAGACATTCAAAACTGGTCATCCTGGAAAAAAAATGAGAGTATGTGCAATGGGATATTTGTAGCCCTCTCTTCAAGACTCAGGTACCATTGCAGGGAGCATTTAAAAAGATTTTATGAGTCTGAGGCTGCAGATGCCAAGAGTGAAATTGTGATCTCAAGACATGACAGAGTCATTGCTCTCACAAATACAGAGCCATGGTGATTGCATGCAAAGGCCTGTGTAAGATGAGGCCAGGTCATATTCCAGTATGCTTGGTGACTAAGCACTCAAATATATGCCAGTATGGTTTCCATCCACATTAACTCTCACACTTCTCTAGAAGCCACCAACTGTCAGGAGTTTGCCAGTTAGACTCTCGAGCCCTCCTACAGTGCATCTTTGACTATGGGGGATGGCTCAGAAGTCTGTACCTCTAACTGACAAACTACTGACAGTTGGTGGCTTCTAGAGAAATGTGACAGTTAATGAAAGGGAATGAAAAACAGGCTCTCATGTACTTGAATACTTACTTAGTTACCAAGAAGTGCAACTGTTTGGGAAATTAGGAGGTGTGACCATGCTGGAATGCATATAGCCTTTGTGGATAATATATGTAACTGAGGGTGGGTTTTGAGGTTTACATTCCCACATCAGGCCTCATCTCTCTCTCTCTCTACCTACTACTGATGAATCAGTTGGTATGGACTCAACAACAGGCCCAGTGCCATGTTTGCCTGAATCCTGACATGATGATCATGAATTAATTTCCTAAAATTATAGGCAAGCATCCAATTAACTAGTGATAAAGAGATCCAGAGACCCTTTCAAGTCTCTTGCATCTTGAAGTCCTGAACTGAGATTAGAGTTTAGCTAGAGGGACAGGGTATTGACATATAAGCAGTTGTGGTCAGAGGGGGCATCTACCCTCCCTTAGCTCACCCATCATTGTCTAATTGTTAGTCTTATCTGGCAAGGTGGTTTGATAGTAGGAATTGTGTGAAATCTCTTTAAGGAGACAAGGTTTTCCTTTGGGTAGAGAACATTGCTTTACCTGGCATGAGATTTCTGTAGAAATACTCATTACGTTGAAGTCAATGATTTGACTGTTCTGATCGATCAAGCTACACAATTGTCTCATTAGTATATCCTCATTTCTGCTAGGCCTGTTATGTAAGCAGCCCATTCTAAAAGCCCTATTAAAACACAAATTTTTTATAAAGGATAACCAAGGGTAAACCTGTCACTTCAAATTACCATTCCTTTCACTGAGATGTGATCAGTAGATTTGAGTTTGCTGGGTGATTATTGCTCCTGGGGAGATTTCCTTACTTACATTGGATGGTGACGTATAAAACCAACATTCAAAAAAAGTTGCCAAACAGGAAACATAACAGCTAATTGTGGGGATAACTGTCACTCACACACTTCACCTCAGATAGGTTGAGACATTCATACTGTGAAGTTTTGCCCGGATCTTGCAAAATACATGGATGGTGGAGCACAGTCTTATTCATCCGTATCTATAAGATTAGATAAATGTAGCAATTTGGATTCAATGCTCCATAATTACCTCTATGAGTCTTACAGTGCATGTGTGGTATGACCCTCAAATCTGTGGGAACCAAAGTCCCTTCTTTGTCATATGCTAACCCAAATTTTCTTCTTTTTATATATCAAACCATATTCCTTTTCTGGCCTCTATCCCTATAGTATACAAAATGTCAGATTTTCCATCTTCAACACCAAAGAGTCTTCTGTGTCATATACCCACCTAAATCAATTTTCTAGGCCTCAACTTGAAATTTGAGTTCAAGGTGTGGTTCACACAATACACGCAATCAAATCCATCTTTATCATAAATTCATGAAAATTGTTTATCTGCCATCAAACTTTGAAAAACCATAATCTCTCCCATATCATATACCAACCCAATCTCTCTCTCTCTCTCTCTCTCTCTCTCTCTCTCTCTCTCTCTCTCCCCACTGTTGCTGCCTTCATCCTTATGAGACCACATCCCTCCTTTGTCATCTGCCTATCCACACTACCTCTCTTGCCATATAGCCAACATTTCTTCCCTAAAACCTTATCAGACACAAATCTCTCCCTTTCATTCAACCAAGTGAACTCCCTCTCTTGCCATGTACCCACTATTTCTGGACCCATCCTTCCAAGACACTCATTCCTCCTTAGCCATACACCAAACCTAATACTCTCTCTTATAATGTTTCCACCATTTCTTCCCCCAAACGTTGTGATGGCCCAATCTGCCCCATGTCATGTACTCACCCAAACTCCCTCGCTAGCCATATATCCACCATGTCTGCCCCCATCCTGCTGTGACCCAAATCCTTCTCTTGCCATATGCCCACTGAAAATTCTTCTATTTTCATGTAACCACACAATTTCCTGTCTTGTGATGTAACCACCATTTCTTCCCCCAAACATGTCAGACCCAAATATATCCATGTTTATAAGCCCAACAAAACCCCCTCTCTTGACATATACCCACCCAAACTCTGTTTCATGAAATATACCAATTATTTCTGCCCCAAACCTTAAGAGACCCAAACACCCCCTGGTCATACAGCTACCCAAACTCCTCTCTGGGCATATACCCATAATTTTGCCACCAGCTTTGTGAGACCCTAATCTCTCCATTGTCGTATGCCCATCCAAAGTATTTCTCCTGCTACATACTCACCATTGCTGCCCCTAAAGTGTATAAGACCCAAATCCCTCCCTTGTCATCTTCCCACCCAAACTCCCTTTCTTTTCATGCCCTCACCATTACTGCTCCAAAACTTTGGAGACCCAAATCCCTCCCTTGTCTTCTTCCCACCCAAACTCCCCGTCTTCCATGCACCCACCATTGATGCCCAAACCTTTGGAGACACAAATCCCTCCCTTGTCTCCTACCCACCAAAACTCCCTCTCTTTCCATGCTCTCACCGTTAAAGCCACAAAATTTTGGAGACCCTAATCCCTCCCTTGTCTTCTTCCCACACAAACTCGCCTCTTTTATGCACCCACAATTAATGCCCAAACCTTTGTAGACCCAAATCCCTCCCTTGTCTTCTACCAACCCAAACTCCCCCTCTTTCCATGAACCCACTATGACTGTCCCAAACCTAGTGAAGAACAAATCTCTCCATTGCCATTCACCCACCCATCTTCCCTCTCTTCTCCTATAACCATCATTTTTCCTTCCCTTTCCTGGTTTCGCCTTTAGTCACTGTAAAAGACACATAGCTTTTCAACTAAATTGAATTTATTTTCAATTTAAGAAATTTATACCAATGCAATTTTCTTTGTCATATTTGGGCATTCCCCGTCTTCATGATAGCCATCTTATTGGCTCTCCCCCTCATCGGCTGCTGCGACCACGCTTGCTTCTCCAGTAGTGTGCACCTCGGCTTCCTTTTCAGGCTCCTCCTCCTTAGGTTCAGGCATTGCAGTAACAGCTTTCACTTTGATTTTCTTCCGTTTGAGGGCAGCTGCCTCTTCGGCCTCCCTCTTTCTCTTGTTCCTCTTCTATGAGGAGTGCTTCCGGTGTTTGCTTTTCTTGTGGGCCTGGAATGGCAAGAGGTGAACACAAGAATTAGTTAATAGAGGGAGAAGTCAGGAGAGGCAAGTGAAGGACACTTTGTCGGAAGAGGTGAGAATTGATAAGGGATTTATGCCAGGAAGGAGAGAGGTAGTGACTTTAGGTAAGAGTAAATGAGTAGAGGAGGGAGCTCCAGTAGGGTTCGTCAACTCACCTTTCTGCACGACATGTAAGGTGGATACTGCTTTAGAGCTGCCTTTGTCTTCACCATAAGGACTGGCCCATTCGCTGCCATTGGAACATCACTACTGGATGTTGGGAGGTCCATGTCAGACAGTGATTCCTTAGGTTCCTTTGCTAGACTCTCCATCACCAAGTCGCGTGAGCGCGTGTTGTTTCTCCCTCGAGGGGCTGTGAACAACTGGCAGAGTAGGGAAGGCCACACCCTCAGACCTGAGTCATCATCAAGGTCTCGACCAGTAGTAGGTGAGCTTGTGCTCTGACATCACAAAGCCTGGTTCTGACCCACAAGAATGCCTGGGGAAGGAAGGAACAAATAGTGGACTGTACCACTCCTGACACTTTGATGATAGGGGGAAGATATTGAGAAGGCAAAGAGAGTTTGGGTTTAGATGGAGACTTTGTTGAATAACTCCAAGGCAAATTTTCCACCTCAACCTTTTTTACATATCTACCTTTGTTGTGGTAGAACACATGACAGATCATTTGCTTCTCCAAATTCTTCAACAATACTCTCCCTGTCAATGGTTTAGTCCAAAATGTCCGCCTCAATCTTTGGCTAGTATCTTGAATGTCTTCCCTAAAATCATTCCCAAATAACATTCCTACTCCATGGCTTAGCCTGTTGACCGTACACACACACACTCACTCACACATACACACACACACACACACACACACGAATACTTGCATCTCCACATTCCTCTGTACCTAATGAATATACGCAAACCAGTGTCCATATCTTGTCTGGCTGTGTAGCAACAAATCATGGCCTCCAGGCTTCCACCTTATCCCAAGTCAGGTGACCCAGCCTAGCCTCAATATCTCTTTTACTGTGGTGAGCATACAGCCTCCTTTAATATACTCACTCACCTAAGGAGGCTTTCTACAACCAACATAAGCCCAGTCCATAACCAGGGTTCTCCTATCTTCTGGTGTCTAGCCTATTGAGAATATCACACAGTATTAGACACTTGATTTTTAACATTCTGTTATGTATAACCTGGAAACCATAAGAAATGTTCAATCTTGGTCTGGACTCCTTGCCTTATAGTAGTGAATTTTAGGCTTCAACATGTTGCAGCCTATTTAGAACATTTTTCCTATATTATAGAGAACATCTGGGCTACAGCCAGATATAATCCTATTTAGATAAACCAACAGGGGTCTTAGAGTTGCCCATACCTCTTCACACCATACCCAGACTTCCTATGTCCCCCTCCAGGATTTATCCAGGTGAAGATATCCATACTCTGTAATTGGTTTTCCATATTCAGTGGAATTTATCCTAGATTGAATAGTCCCTGTCCCATCAAAGAATGGACCCTTGCACTCTGCAGTAGTGATTTGTGGCATGTTTTAGGGACACAAATCTCAAAACACAGCATGATCCCACCAGCTACTACTATTCTGTAGCCAACACTGAGAGTTCCCCAACACTTATCATACCTGTACTGGCTAATGGAATAACCCCACTCCTTATGAAAAGTTATCGTGTCCTCCTAAAGTTCGAACCTAGTGAATATTTCCTGTTCCAAATACTGTTTTTCCACATCCCTCCAAACATAGCTCATATTGATGTGGGATTCCCTTTTGTATATCTATGTATCATTATGATCCATACCAGTAAGGCTCTCACTGGTAGCTGCTGGTTTTCTCCTTCAGCAGCTACATGGCATCTCCCTGACTCTGCCTACTTTCTCTCTATATCTCTGTTCAGATTTCCTGCCTGGCTATATTCTACTAATCGATTGCCCAAAGCATCTTCTTGAATAACCAATGGTAATAAAACATATTCATAGCATATAGGATTCCTAGTCCCATCAAATCCTCCTGTGCTGTAGACAACATATACATTCCCACTGAGACAACCCCAACCTCATCAAACCACAGGATCTCTGGCTGACTACATAATATCACAGCATGCCAAGACTGTCCAAATCCTTCTACAATGCCAAGAGAACTAAGTGCACCTTTCGAGCAGATAATTCTTTTCCTACTCCAGTAGAGTCCAGACCTGATGAAACATCCAGTGAGAACTCTAAAAGAGCAGTTTTCTCACACTTATAGTGACTTTTAGCTGTTTGCTGAGTTCCAAACCCTAGGCTCCATCTTAGTCCTACCGTGCTTTGATAGATAGTTCTAAGCTTCTGCTGGCACTTTCCCTCCAACTGGCCTTGTCCTAGCACATTCTTTTGTGCTGTATCCAGCATCTACATTCCCAACAGTAACCATCCTACCTGAATCCATCTGCAGGATGATTCCGATGCCTAAACCACTTCATTATATAACCAGACATCCCACAACCACCAGGACCCAACTTTAGCCAATTGAGTAACCCACTACACACAAGTGAATATTTGATTTTCCACATGCTGTCTGACTTACAGCTGCCTCATGTGCCTTGCATTTGCAAATTTTAGGCCTGTGAAGGTTTTCAAAGCCTTCAGCCAAGACTAGGTCCAGCAACTCCTTCTTTGGTATAGTCAACAGTTAGGCTCCCCTAATTTAACACACCTACACGCATGCATGAAATAGTTGCCCTGCTTTCACAACTCCATTTCCAATCCAGACTTTCCATATCTTCCCCAAAGGCCAAGCCCAGAATATTTCCCCTACCAGATAGCGTTTCCCCATATGCCAACAAACAGATCATAAGTCACTACAAGTGTCCAAGTCTAGTTTTTGCCACTGATATTCTTGCATGTTGTAGTAATGCTCACAGGATTCAACAGAGTTCCAAATGCGAGGGCCGAATCCCAGCATCTACTCCTGTCGTCCAACCAACATACATTGTCCTACAAGGACCTGCGCTGCTTGAATCTACATATAGTACTCATTTTGCTATCTTACCCGAAACCAAATTCTGTATTCCTGAGTCCTCCACCATGGTATGGCCTGGTAAGTACTCACTCCCTCACAACCAGATATTTCATATTCTATCTCTACCTGGATCTAGCCTCTTTCCCAAAGTCATTATACAAATTTAGTTTGATAACCTAAGTAGCAATATCTAGGCTTCTATAATTTCGGAAATCCCATGTCTTGGCCTTCCACGTGTGCGATTGCCGACATACATGCAGCAGACAAGTTGCTACCTTCACCCACCCACAGTACCCTCTGTGTTACCTGCAGCACCCTACTCTACCACATTCCTAATGTTCTCCTCCAGGAACTGGCTTCTTATATAAGCCACCAACCAATACTTGTTCTCCATATCCATCTGCATCTAGCTTGGGTTTAACATCTAGCACCCCTGCATAATCTGGCTGTTTGCCTCTTGAGTCAAGGGTCTTCTAGGGAGAATGGTCCCAAATAACTCAGCTCAGACTATTCTCAGGAATCCTCCTTTTCTGTCGTGAACATCTAGGCTTTGCTAGCACTTACCCTGCACCAATATATGCACGGGACACTTTAAGTACAGTATAGAGCGTTATTCCTTATTCAGATTTTCTATGTCTTCCCAGGTTTTAACTTGTTTAGTTTAGTTACCCACTCAGTACTTTGTACATAGAGGGCTTGATCTACCCAAGTTGCAACAACCAGTGTCCTGGTCTTCTCCAGCTTCCTCTATAGCAATCTCCGGCATTCTTAGACCCATCAACTTTTTCTGTGCTGTTGACAGCATCTAGATTCCCACAAAGACTATCAGTCTCTCATAGAACCAGAGGAGTTGTGGCTGCCCTACATGACCATTCTATCCCCAGACTATCAGAATACTCCTCCATCGTCTAGATTTCAGAGCACTGCTCTGCATCCTATCATTGTTTTTCTAATCCAGTGGAGTCCAGACTGGATGGAACATCCAGCGTCATCCCTAGATTTCAATAGTAGTGACTTCTAGCTTTTGGTAGGGTTCCAAATCCTTTGTTCCATCTTAGTCCCACCATGGTCTCTTAGGCTGAATGCAACATATAGTGTCCTGCATGAATCTCCTGAAACAACACTTACACACAGGACACTCTAGGCTACCTATACAACACAACTTAATACCCAGATTACCCAGAATACCCATGTACTCCCCAGAGTCAAGCCTGTAGAGTAACACCAAATGTACCCATCATACATGATTTTCTACAACTTGCTGAATTGATCACAGTACTTTAGCCTACATAGACAACCTATAACACATAACAGGTGCCTCTAGGATTCAGTAGGGTGTAAAATCTCACACCCCAGCACAGCCCCTCCATCTATTCATGTGCTATAGTTAACATTTAGTTTTTCTACAATAGTTGTCCTATCTATGGCCACAGGACTAGATGTTCACTATACCATGGCACTCTATACACAAACTTCCTATCCACTCCCCAGAGTCTAGTTACTGAAACTCCAAACACAACCCAATATTTCTGTTTTCATGTCATGCAAAACATAAATCCCATGCTGCATGCAGTTTGGCACAGATGTCTGGACTCCTAGCCTTGCTGTAATGACCCCTAGAATTCAACAAGGTCCCCATTCCTTGGCCCTAGCCTATGCCAAGCATTTTGTCCTTGGCTGTAGCCTACATCTATGCTCCCATAGGGATGTACCCTAGCCCTGTCTACCCACATCTACTTTCAGAAAGCCTTGTGACACATAAAATACACCAATAAATACACAGACTTCCTGTGGTCTCCTCCTGGGTGAGCCTGGTGTTTACATCCCTATCTGACATTTTATTTTCTGGCGTAACTAGAATGGTCGAACATCCAGTGACCATGACTAGTGTGGCTATGAGTTCCTTGTACTTGATGGCTCTAGGCTTCTGCAGACTCTGGTTCCTCCAACTGACCTTGTCCTAGCCTATTCCTTTGTGCTATATCCAACTTCCATACTCTCAACTTGAACCATTCTACCTTCATTCAATCACAAGTGACATTTAAATGATTAAGCCACCTATCTTTGTCCCTAGACATCCCACATGCTTGGCCTCCAGGGTTTAGCCTAGTGAGTAATAACCAACACAAACATGAATACTTGTTTTTCCACATGCAGCCTGACCTACTAGAACCACATTTGCCTTCCATTTGCGAGCTTTAGGCATCTACAGGTTTGAATGTGTGCAGACAAGCTTAGGCCCAGCAACTTCTACTATGCTTTTGTGAACAGCTAGGCTCCCTCTGCACTCAACGTTCTTGCACACATGCCCAGACTGTCCATATCCTCCTACAAAGACTATAGAGGTATGCACCCTTCTGCAGAGATAATTGTTTTCCCAAACTAGTGGAGTCCAGACAATCTAGTGGCATCCCTAGAATAGTGCTTGTTCTCCCTCGCAATGACTTTCTTATATCTACCTATCTGTCTATCTATCTATCTATCTATCTATCTATCTATCTATCTATCTATCTATTTTTAATTCGAGAGAAGGCTTCTCTACGTAACTTTGAAGTCTATTTTTGCACTAGCTCTGTAGACCAGGTTGGCTTCACACTCACAGAGATCCTCCTGCCTCTGCCTCCCAAGTGCTATGATTAAAGTCATGCACCACCACCACCCATCCTTGTAGTGACTTCTAACTTTTGTCAATGTCCGAAATCCTTTGCTTCATGTTCTTCTTTGCTATAGGTAAGATCTTGGTTCCTGCATGAAGTTCCTGTTACAACACTTAGCCACAGAACACTGTGTGCTGCCTATACAACCCAACTCTGTACTCAGATTCCCCATGACCTCTCCAGAGTCAGGCCTGTTAATTATCCCTAACATACTCATCATAAATGTTTTTGCACATCCTGCTGAATCTATACCAGTACCCCAGCCTAGACAAACAACTTATACTTCAGAGCAGAGTCCTTCAGGCTTCATCATGGTCCCAAATCTCATACACCCCCAATTTCAGTGCTATAAGGAACAATTAGAGTGCCACTAGTACTTGCCCTATCCACAGGCACAGGACTAGATGTTGACTATACTACCCCTCTCTATACACAAACTTTCTGTGTTCTCTTCCAGGGGTAGTCTATTGGATATTCCACATACATCCCAATATTTCTGTTTTCATATCCTGTAGCGTGTAAATCATGAGCCTTAGGCAGTGCCACCATAGTAGCCTGAAATCTTTGCCTTGCGGTAATGATCTCTAACTTCATCAAAGTCCTAAATCCTAGTTCCCAGTTTAGTCCCAGTATTTCATCCTTTGCTCTAGCCTACATGGTGTGCTCCTGGGAGGATCATCAGTCGTCGTACCAAACTAAGAATATTGCATACTATATTAATGAACAACCTAGAAAGATATGTCCATGAATGCAATAGTGGTACAAACTTTCTGGGAATAATCAGCTCCTTAAGAGTGAATTTAAGGTCTACTCTACAGAAAGCAACACATGCCTGCTGCTGTAAGGTTTGTCGAGAACACATGGTTATGGAGATCCAAGGCCCCAGTAATGAACCTCATACTATTATTTTGTTAAATGAATGAAGTATCAAGCTTCACTCTACATTCATACCTCGATAACTACAGATTAGTGCAGTTCTCAGACCTCCTCAGAGACCTTGGTGCAGTAGATTATGTTTAAAAAAGACATTCAAAACTGGTCATCCTGGAAAAAAAATGAGAGTATGTGCAATGGGATATTTGTAGCCCTCTCTTCAAGACTCAGGTACCATTGCAGGGAGCATTTAAAAAGATTTTATGAGTCTGAGGCTGCAGATGCCAAGAGTGAAATTGTGATCTCAAGACATGACAGAGTCATTGCTCTCACCAATACAGAGCCGTCGTGATTGCATGCAAAGGCCTGTGTAAGATGAGGCCAGGTCATATTCCAGTATGCTTGGTGACTAAGCACTCAAATATATGCCAGTATGGTTTCCATCCACATTAACTCTCACACTTCTCTAGAAGCCACCAACTGTCAGGAGTTTGCCAGTTAGACTCTCGAGCCCTCCTACAGTGCATGTTTGACTATGGGGGATGGCTCAGAAGTCTGTACCTCTAACTGACAAACTACTGACAGTTGGTGGCTTCTAGAGAAATGTGACAGTTAATGAAAGGGAATGAAAAACAGGCTCTCATGTACTTGAATACTTACTTAGTTACCAAGAAGTGCAACTGTTTGGGAAATTAGGAGGTGTGACCATGCTGGAATGCATATAGCCTTTGTGGATAATATATGTCACTGAGGGTGGGTTTTGAGGTTTACATTCCCACATCAGGCCTCGTCTCTCTCTCTCTCTACCTACTACTGATGAATCAGTTGGTATGGACTCAACAACAGGCCCAGTGCCATGTTTGCCTGAATCCTGACATGATGATCATGAATTAATTTCCTAAAATTATAGGCAAGCATCCAATTAACTAGTGATAAAGAGATCCAGAGACCCTTTCAAGTCTCTTGCATCTTGAAGTCCTGAACTGAGATTAGAGTTTAGCTAGAGGGACAGGGTATTGACATATAAGCAGTTGTGGTCAGAGGGGGCATCTACCCTCCCTTAGCTCACCCATCATTGTCTAATTGTTAGTCTTATCTGGCAAGGTGGTTTGATAGTAGGAATTGTGTGAAATCTCTTTAAGGAGACAAGGTTTTCCTTTGGGTAGAGAACATTGCTTTACCTGGCATGAGATTTCTGTAGAAATACTCATTACGTTGAAGTCAATGATTTGACTGTTCTGATCGATCAAGCTACACAATTGTCTCATTAGTATATCCTCATTTCTGCTAGGCCTGTTATGTAAGCAGCCCATTCTAAAAGCCCTATTAAAACACAAATTTTTTATAAAGGATAACCAAGGGTAAACCTGTCACTTCAAATTACCATTCCTTTCACTGAGATGTGATCAGTAGATTTGAGTTTGCTGGGTGATTATTGCTCCTGGGGAGATTTCCTTACTTACATTGGATGGTGAGGTATAAAACCAACATTCAAAAAAAGTTGCCAAACAGGAAACATAACAGCTAATTGTGGGGATAACTGTCACTCACACACTTCACCTCAGATAGGTTGAGACATTCATACTGTGAAGTTTTGCCCGGATCTTGCAAAATACATGGATGGTGGAGCACAGTCTTCTTCATCCGTATCTATAAGATTAGATAAATGTAGCAATTTGGATTCATTGCTCCATAATTACCTCTATGAGTCTTACAGTGCATGTGTGGTATGACCCTCAAATCTGTGGGAACCAAAGTCCCTTCTTTGTCATATGCTAACCCAAATTTTCTTCTTTTTATATATCAAACCATATTCCTTTTCTGGCCTCTATCCCTATAGTATACAAAATGTCAGATTTTCCATCTTCAACACCAAAGAGTCTTCTGTGTCATATACCCACCTAAATCAATTTTCTAGGCCTCAACTTGAAATTTGAGTTCAAGGTGTGGTTCACACAATACACGCAATCAAATCCATCTTTATCATAAATTCATGAAAATTGTTTATCTGCCATCAAACTTTGAAAAACCATAATCTCTCCCATATCATATACCAAACAAATCTCTCTCTCTCTCTCTCTCTCTCTCTCTCTCTCTCTCTCTCCCCACTGTTGCTGCCTTCATCCTTATGAGACCACATCCCTCCTTTGTCATCTGCCTATCCACACTACCTCTCTTGCCATATAGCCAATATTTCTTCCCTAAAACCTTATCAGACACAAATCTCTCCCTTTCATTCAACCAAGTGAACTCCCTCTCTCGCCATGTACCCACTATTTCTGGACCCATCCTTCCAAGACACTCATTCCTCCTTAGCCATACACCAAACCTCATACTCTCTCTTATAATGTTTCCACCATTTCTTCCCCCAAACGTTGTGATGGCCCAATCTGCCCCATGTCATGTACTCACCCAAACTCCCTCGCTAGCCATATATCCACCATGTCTGCCCCCATCCTGCTGTGACCCAAATCCTTCTCTTGCCATATGCCCACTGAAAATTCTTCTATTTTCATGTAACCACACAATTTCCTGTCTTGTGATGTAACCACCATTTCTTCCCCCAAACATGTCAGACCCAAATATATCCATGTTTATAAGCCCAACAAAACCCCCTCTCTTGACATATACCCACCCAAACTCTGTTTCATGAAATATACCAATTATTTCTGCCCCAAAACTTAAGAGACCCAAACACCCCCTGGTCATACAGCTACCCAAACTCCTCTCTGGGCATATACCCATCATTTTGCCACCAGCTTTGTGAGACCCTAATCTCTCCATTATCGTATGCCCAACCAAAGTATTTCTCCTGCTACATACTCACCATTGCTGCCCCTAAAGTGTATAAGACCCAAATCCCTCCCTTGTCATTTACCCAGCATACTCCCTCTGTTGCTATATATGCACCATTTCTGACCCCATCTTTCTGAGACCCTAATCCCACCCTTCATATAATAACCCAAACTCCTCTCTTAACAGATACTCATGATTTCTGCCACCTGAGTATTTGAGAATCAAATCCTTCCCTTGTCATGTACCCACCCAAATGTCTCTTATCATTTACCCATCATTACACTCTCCAAAGTATATGAGATACAACTCCCTTCCCTGGCATTACCCACCCATATTCCCACTCTTTCCAAGCTCTCACCATTACTGCCCCAAAATTTTGGAGACACAAATCCCTCCCTTGTCTTCTACCCACACAAAATCCCCCTCTTCAAGGCACCCACCATTGATGCCCAAACTTTTGGAGACACAAATCCCTCCCTTTATTCCTACCCACCCAAACTCCCTCTCTTCCATGCACCCACAATTGAGGACCAAACATTTGGAGACCCAAATCCCTCCCGTGTCTTCTACCCACCCAAACTCCCTCTCTTTCCATGCACTCACCATTACTGCTCCAAACATATGGAAACCCAAATCCCTCCCTTGTCTTCTTCCCACCCAAACTCCCCCTCTTCCATGCACCCACCATTGTTTTCCAAACCTTTGGAGACCCAAATCCCATCCTTGTCTTCTTCCCACCCGAACCCCCCCTCTTCCATGCACCCACCATTGTTGCCCAAACCTTTGGAGACCCATATCCCACCCTTGTCTTCTTCCAACCCAAACATCCCCACTTTCATGCACCCACCATTGATGCCCAAACCTTTGGAGACCCAAATCCCTCCCTTGTCTTCTACCCACCCATGCTCCCTTTCTTTTCATGCACTCACCATTACTGCCCCAAAATCCCCCTCATCCTGGCACCCACCAATGATGCCCAAACGTTTGGAGACAAAAATCCCTCCCTTGTCTTCTTCCCACCCAAACTCCCCCTCTTCCATGCACCCATCATTGATGCCCAAACCTTTAAAAAGACAAATCCCTCCCTTGTCTCCTACACACCCAAACTCCCTTTCTTCCATGCACCCACAAGTGATGCCCAAACCTTTGGAGACACAAATCCCTCCCTTGTATTCTACCAACCCAAGTTCCCTTGCTTTTCATGCACTCACCATTACTGCCCAAATCCTTTGGAGAGACATATCCCTTCCTTGTCTTCTATCCACCCTAACTCCCCCTCTTCCATGCACCCTCCATTGATGACCAATTCTTTGGAGACCCAAATCCCTCCCTTGTCATCTTCCCACCCAAACTCCCTTTCTTTTCATGCCCTCACCATTACTGCCCCAAAACTTTGGAGACCCAAATCCCTCCCTTGTCTTCTTCCCACCCAAACTCCCCGTCTTCCATGCACCCACCATTGATGCCCAAACCTTTGGAGACACAAATCCCTCCCTTGTCTCCTACCCACCAAAACTCCCTCTCTTTCCATGCTCTCACCGTTAAAGCCACAAAATTTTGGAGACCCTAATCCCTCCCTTGTCTTCTTCCCACACAAACTCGCCTCTTTTATGCACCCACAATTAATGCCCAAACCTTTGTAGACCCAAATCCCTCCCTTGTCTTCTACCAACCCAAACTCCCCCTCTTTCCATGAACCCACTATGACTGTCCGAAACCTAGTGAAGAACAAATCTCTCCATTGCCATTCACCCACCCATCTTCCCTCTCTTCTCCTATAACCATCATTTTTCCTTCCCTTTCCTGGTTTCGCCTTTAGTCACTGTAAAAGACACATAGCTTTTCAACTAAATTGAATTTATTTTCAATTTAAGAAATTTATACGAATGCAATTTTCTTTGTCATATTTGGGCATTCCCCGTCTTCATGATAGCCATCTTATTAGCTCTCCCCCTCATCGGCTGCTGCGACAATGCTCGCTTCTCCAGTAGTGTGCACCTCGGCTTCATTTCAGGCTCCTCCTCCTTAGGTTCAGGCATTGCAGTAAGAGCTTTCACTTTGATTTTCTTCCGTTTGAGGGCAGCTGCCTCTTCGGCCTCCCTCTTTCTCTTGTTCCTCTTCTTTGAGGAGTGCTTCCGGTGTTTGCTTTTCTTGTGTGCCTGGAATGGCAAGAGGTGAACACAAGAATAAGTTAATAGAGGGAGAAGTCAGGAGAGCCATGTGAAGGACACTTTGTCGGAAGAGGTGAGAATTGATAAGGGATTTATGCCAGGAAGGAGAGAGGTAGTGACTTTAGGTAAGAATAAATGGGTAGAGGAGGGAGCTCCAGTAGGGTTCGTCAACTCACCTTTCCGCACGACATGTAAGGTGGATACTGCTTTAGAGCTGCCTTTGTCTTCACCATAACGACTGGCCCTTTCGCTGCCATCGGAACATCACTACTGGATGTTGGGAGGTCCATGTCGGACAGTGATTCCTTAGGTCCTTTGCTAGACTCTCCATCACCAAGTCGCGTGAGCGCTTGTTGTTTCTCCCTCGAGGGGCTGTGAACAACTGGCAGAGTAGGGAAGGCCACACCCTCAGACCTGAGTCATCATCAAGGTCTCGAACAGTAGTAGGTGAGCTTGTGCTCTGACATCACAAAGCCTGGTTCTGACCCACAAGAATGCCTGGGGAAGGAAGGAACAAATAGTGGACTGTACCACTCCTGACACTTTGATGATAGGGGGAAGATATTGAGAAGGCAAAGAGAGTTTGGGTTTAGATGGAGACTTTGTTTAATAACTCCAAGGCAAATTTTCCACCTCAACCTTTTTTACATATCTACCTTTGTTGTGGTAGAACACATGACAGATCATTTGCTTCTCCAAATTCTTCAACAATACTATCCCTGTCAATGGTTTAGTCCAAAATGTCCGCCTCAATCTTTGGCTAGTATCTTGAATGTCTTCCCTAAAATCATTCCCAAATAACATTCCTACTCCATGGCTTAGCCTGTTGACCGTACACACACACACTCACACACACATACACACACACACACACACACACACACACACACGAATACTTGCATCTCCACATTCCTCTGTACCTAATGAATATACGCAAACCAGTGTCCATATCTTATCTGGCTGTGTAGCAACAAATCATGGCCTCCAGGCTTCCACCTTATCCCAAGTCAGGTGACCCAGCCTAGCCTCAATATCTCTTTTACTGTGGTGAGCATACAGCCTCCTTTAATATACTCACTCACCTAAGGAGGCTTTCTACAACCAACATAAGCCCAGTCCATAACCAGGGTTCTCCTATCTTCTGGTGTCTAGCCTATTGAGAATATCACACAGTATTAGACACTTGATTTTTAACATTCTGTTATGTATAACCTGGAAACCATAAGAAATGTTCAATCTTGGTCTGGACTCCTTGCCTTATAGTAGTGAATTTTAGGCTTCAACATGTTGCAGCCTATTTAGAACATTTTTCCTATATTATAGAGAACATGTGGGCTATAGCCAGATATAATCCTATTTAGATAAACCAACAGGGGTCTTAGAGTTGCCCATACCTCTTCACACCATACCCAGATTTCCTATGTCCCCCTCCAGGATTTATCCAGGTGAAGATATCCATACTCTGTAATTGGTTTTCCATATTCAGTGGAATTTATCCTAGATTGAATAGTCCCTGTCCCATCAAAGAATGGACCCTTGCACTCTGCAGTAGTGATTTTTGGCATGTTTTAGGGACACAAATCTCAAAACACAGCATGATCCCACCAGCTACTACTATTCTGTAGCCAACACTGAGAGTTCCCCAACACTTATCGTACCTGTACTGGCTAATGGAATAACCCCACTCCTTATGAAAAGTTATCGTGTCCTCCTAAAGTTCGAACCTAGTGAATATTTCCTGTTCCAAATACTGTTTTTCCACATCCCTCCAAACATAGCTCATATTGATGTGGGATTCCCTTTTGTATATCTATGTATCATTATGATCCATACCAGTAAGGCTCTCACTGGTAGCTGCTGGTTTTCTCCTTCAGCAGCTACATGGCATCTCCCTGACTCTGCCTACTTTCTCTCTATATCTCTGTTCAGATTTCCTGCCTGGCTATATTCTACTAATCGATTGCCCAAAGCATCTTCTTGAATAACCAATGGTAATAAAACATATTCATAGCATATAGGATTCCTAGTCCCATCAAATCCTCCTGTGCTGTAGACAACATATACATTCCCACTGAGACAACCCCAACCTCATCAAACCACAGGATCTCTGGCTGACTACATAATATCACAGCATGCCAAGACTGTCCAAATCCTTCTACAATGCCAAGAGAAGTAAGTGCACCTTTCGAGCAGATAATTCTTTTCCTACTCCAGTAGAGTCCAGACCTGATGAAACATCCAGTGAGAAGTCTAAAAGAGCTGTTTTCTCACACTTACAGTGACTTTTAGCTGTTTGCTGAGTTCCAAACCCTAGGCTCCATCTTAGTCCTACCGTGCTTTGATAGATAGTTCTAAGCTTCTGCTGGCACTTTCCCTCCAACTGGCCTTGTCCTAGCACATTCTTTTGTGCTGTATCCAGCATCTACATTCCCAACAGTAACCATCCTACCTGAATCCATCTGCAGGATGATTCCGATGCCTAAACCACTTCATTATATAACCAGACATCCCACAACCACCAGGACCCAACTTTAGCCAATTGAGTAACCCACTACACACAAATGAATATTTGATTTTCCACTTGCTGTCTGACTTACAGCTGCCTCATGTGCCTTGCATTTGCAAATTTTAGGCCTGTGAAGGTTTTCAAAGCCTTCAGCCAAGACTAGGTCCAGCAACTCCTTCTTTGGTATAGTCAACAGTTAGGCTCCCCTGAATTTAACACACCTACACCCATGCATGAAATAGTTGCCCTGCTTTCACAACTCCATTTCCAATCCAGACTTTCCATATCTTCCCCAAAGACCAAGCCCAGAATATTTCCCCTACCAGATAGCGTTTCCCCATATGCCAACAAACAGATCATAAGTCACTACAAGTGTCCAAGTCTAGTTTTTGCCACTGATATTCTTGCATGTTGTAGTAATGCTCACAGGATTCAACAGAGTTCCAAATGCGAGGGCCGAATCCCAGCATCTACTCCTGTCCTTCAACCAACATACATTGTCCTACAAGGACCTGCGCTGCTTGAATCTACATATAGTACTCATTTTGCTATCTTACCCGAATCCAAATTCTGTATTCCTGAGTCCTCCACCATTGTATGGCCTGGTAAGTACTCACTCCCTCACAACCAGATATTTCATATTCTATCTCTACCTGGATCTAGCCTCTTTCCCAAAGTCATTATACAAATTTAGTTTGATCACCTAAGTAGCAATATCTAGGCTTCTATAATTTCGGAAATCCCATATCTTGGCCTTCCACGTGTGCGATTGCCGACATACATGCAGCAGACAAGTTGCTACCTTCACCCACCCACAGTACCCTCTGTGTTACCTGCAGCACCCTACTCCACCACATTCCTAATGTTCTCCTCCAGGAACTGGCTTCTTATATATGCCACCAACCAATACTTGTTTTCCATATCCATCTGCATCTAGCTTGAGTTTAACAGCCAGCACCCCTGCATAATCTGGCTGTTTGCCTCTTGATTCAAGGGTCTTCTCGGGAGTATGGTCCCAAATAACTCAGCTCAGACTATTCTCAGGAATCCTCCTTTTCTGTCGTGAACATCTAGGCTTTGCTAGCACTTACCCTGCACTAGTACATCCACGGGACACTTTAGGTACAATATAGAACATTATTCCTTATTCAGATTTTCTATGTCTTCCCAGGTTTTAACTTGTTTAGTTTAGTTACCCACTCAGTACTTTGTACATAGAGGGCTTGTTCTACCCAAGTTGCAACAACCAGTGTCCTTGTCTTCTCCAGCTGCCTCCATAGCAATCTCCGGCATTCTTAGACCCATCAACTTTTTCTGTGCTGTTGACAGCATCTAGATTCCCACAAAGACTATCAATCTCTCATAGAACCAGAGGAGTTGTGGCTGCCCTACATGACCATTCTATCCCCAGACTATCAGAATACTCCTCCATCGTCTAGATTTCAGAGCACTGCTCTGCATCCTATCATTGTTTTTCTAATCCAGTGGAGTCCAGACTGGATGGAACATCCAGTGTCATCCCTAGATTTCAATAGTAGTGACTTCTAGCTGTTGGTAGGGTTCCAAATCCTTTGTTCCATCTTAGTCCCACCATGGTCTCTTAGGCTGAATGCAACATATAGTGTCCTACATGAATCTCCTGTAACAACACTTACACACAGGACACTCTAGGCTACCTATACAACACAACTTAATACCCAGATTTCCCAGAATACCCATGTACTCCCCAGAGTCAAGCCTGTAGAGTAACACCAAATGTACTCATCATACATGATTTTCTACAACTTGCTGAATTGATCACAGTACTTTAGCCTACATAGACAACCTATAACACATAACAGGTGCCTCTAGGATTCAGTAGGGTGTAAAATCTCACACCCCAGCACAGCCCCTCCATCTATTCATGTGCTATAGTTAACATTTAGTTTTTCTACAATAGTTGTCCTATCTATGGCCACAGGACTAGATGTTCACTATACCATGGCACTCTATACACAAACTTCCTATCCACTCCCCAGAGTCTAGTTCCTGAAACTCCAAACACAACCCAATATTTCTGTTTTCATGTCATGCAAAACATAAATCCCATGCTGCATGCAGTTTGGCACAGATGTCTGGACTCCTAGCCTTGCTGTAATGACCCCTAGAATTCAACAAGGTCCCCATTCCTTGGCCCTAGCCTATGCCAAGCATTTTGTCCTTGGCTGTAGCCTACATCTATGCTCCCATAGGGATGTACCCTAGCCCTGTCTACCCACATCTACTTTCAGAAAGCCTTGTGACACATAAAATACACCAATAAATACACAGACTTCCTGTGGTCTCCTCCTGGGTGAGCCTGGTGTTTACATCCCTATCTGACATTTTATTTTCTGGCGTAACTAGAATGGTCGAACATCCAGTGACCATGACTAGTGTGGCTATGAGTTCCTTGTAAATGATGGCTCTAGGCTTCTGCAGACTCTGGTTCCTCCAACTGACCTTGTCCTAGCCTATTCCTTTGTGCTATATCCAACTTCCATACTCTCAACTTGAACCATTCTACCTTCATTCAATCACAAGTGACATTTAAATGATTAAGCCACCTATCTTTGTCCCTAGACATCCCACATGCTCGGCCTCCAGGGTTTAGCCTAGTGAGTAATAACCAACACAAACATGAATACTTGTTTTTCCACATGCAGCCTGACCTACTAGAACCACATTTGCCTTCCATTTGCGAGCTTTAGGCATCTACAGGTTTGAATGTGTGCAGACAAGCTTAGGCCCAGCAACTTCTACTATGCTTTAGTGAACAGCTAGGCTCCCTCTGCACTCAACGTTCTTACACACATGCCCAGACTGTCCATATCCTCCTACAAAGACTATAGAGGTATGCACCCTTCTGCAGAGATAATTGTTTTCCCAAACTAGTGGAGTCCAGACAATCTAGTGGCATCCATAGAATAGTGCTTGTTCTCCCTCGCAATGACTTACTTATATCTACCTATCTGTCTATCTATCTATCTATTTTTAATTCGAGAGAAGGCTTCTCTACGTAACTTTGAAGTCTATTTTTGCACTAGCTCTGTAGACCAGGTTGGCTTCACACTCACAGAGATCCTCCTGCCTCTGCCTCCCAAGTGCTATGATTAAAGTCATGCACCACCACCACCCATCCTTGTAGTGACTTCTAACTTTTGTCAATGTCCGAAATCCTTTGCTTCATGTTCTTCTTTGCTATAGGTAAGATCTTGGTTCCTGCATGAAGTTCCTGTTACAACACTTAGCCACAGAACACTGTGTGCGGCCTATACAACCCAACTCTGTACTCAGATTCCCCATGACCTCTCCAGAGTCAGGCCTGTTAATTATCCCTTACATACTCATCATAAATGTTTTTGCACATCCTGCTGAATCTATACCAGTACCCCAGCCTAGACAAACAACTTATACTTCAGAGCAGAGTCCTTCAGGCTTCATCATGGTCCCAAATCTCATACACCCCCAATTTCAGTGCTATAAGGAACAATTAGAGTGCCACTAGTACTTGCCCTATCCACAGGCACAGGACTAGATGTTGACTATACTACCCCTCTCTATACACAAACTTTCTGTGTTCTCTTCCAGGGGTAGTCTATTGGATATTCCACATACATCCCAATATTTCTGTTTTCATATCCTGTAGCGTGTAAATCATGAGCCTTAGGCAGTGCCACCATAGTAGCCTGAAATATTTGCCTTGCGGTAATGATCTCTAACTTCAACAAAGTCCTAAATCCTAGTTCCCAGTTTAGTCCCAGTATTTCATCCTTTGCTCTAGCCTACATGGTGTGCTCCTGGGAGGATCATCAGTCATCGTACCAAAGTAAGAATATTGCATACTATATTAATGAACAACCTAGAAAGATATGTCCATGAATGCAATAGTGGTACAAACTTTCTGGGAATAATCAGCTCCTTAAGAGTGAATTTAAGGTCTACTCTATAGAAAGCAACACATGCCTGCTGCTGTAAGCTTTGTCGAGAACATATGGTTATGGAGATCCGAGGCCCCAGTATTGAACCTCATACTATTATTTTGTTAAATGAATGAAGTATCAAGCTTCACTCTACATTCATATCTCGATAACTACAGATTAGTGCAGTTCTCAGACCTCCTCAGAGACATTGGTGCAGTAGATTATGTTTAAAAAAGACATTCAAAACTGGTCATCCTGGAAAAAAAATGAGAGTATGTGCAATGGGATATTTGTAGCCCTCTCTTCAAGACTCAGGTACCATTGCAGGGAGCATTTAAAAAGATTTTATGAGTCTGAGGCTGCAGATGCCAAGAGTGAAACTGTGATCTCAAGACATGACAGAGTCATTGCTCTCACCAATACAGAGCCATCGTGATTGCATGCAAAGGCCTGTGTAAGATGAGGCCAGGTCATATTCCAGTATGCTTGGTGACTAAGCACTCAAATATATGCCAGTATGGTTTCCATCCACATTAACTCTCACACTTCTCTAGAAGCCACCAACTGTCAGGAGTTTGCCAGTTAGACTCTCGAGCCCTCCTACAGTGCATCTTTGACTATGGGGTATGGCTCAGAAGTCTGTACCTCTAACTGACAAACTATTGACAGTTGCTGGCTTCTAGAGAAATGTGACAGTTAATGAAAGGGAATGAAAAACAGGCTCTCATGTACTTGAATACTTACTTAGTTACCAAGAAGTGCAAATGTTTGTTAAATTAGGAGGTGTGACCATGCTGGAATGCATATAGCCTTTGTGGATAATATATGTCACTGAGGGTGGGTTTTGAGGTTTACATTCCCACATCAGGCCTCGTCTCTCTCTCTCTCTACCTACTACTGATGAATCAGTTGGTATGGACTCAACAACAGGCCCAGTGCCGTGTTTGCCTGAATCCTGCCATGAGGATCATGAATTAATTTCCTAAAATTATAGGCAAGCATCCAATTAACTAGTGATAAAGAGATCCAGAGACCCTTTCAAGTCTCTTGCATCTTGAAGTCCTGAACTGAGATTAGAGTTTAGCTAGAGGGACAGGGTATTGACATATCAGCAGTTGTGGTCAGGAGGTGGCATCTACCCTCCCTTAGCTCACCCATCATTGTCTAATTGTTAGTCTTATGTGGCAAGGTGGTTTGTTAGTAGGAATTTTGTGAAATCTCTTTAATAAGACAAGGTTTTCCTTTGGGTAGAGAACATTGCTTTACATGGCATGAGATTTCTGTAGAAATACTCATTACGTTGAAGTCAATGATTTGACTGTTCTGATCGATCAAGCTACACAATTTCATTTCTGAGGGCCTGTTATGTAAGCAGCCCATTCTAAAAGCCCTATTAAAACACAAATTTTTTATAAAGGATAACCAAGGGTAAACCTGTCACTTCAAATTACCATTCCTTTCACTGAGATGTGATCAGTAGATTTGAGTTTGCTGGGTGATTATTGCTCCTGGGGAGATTTCCTTACTTACATTGGATGGTGAGGTATAAAACCAACATTCAAAAAAAGTTGCCAAACAGGAAACATAACAGCTAATTGTGGGGATAACTGTCACTCACACACTTCACCTCAGATAGGTTGAGACATTCATACTGTGAAGTTTTGCCCGGATCTTGCAAAATACATGGATGGTGGAGCACAGTCTTCTTCATCCGTATCTATGAGATTAGATAAATGTAGCAATTTGGATTCAATGCTCCATAATTACCTCTATGAGTCTTACAGTGCATGTGTGGTATGACCCTCAAATCTGTGGGAACCAAAGTCCCTTCTTTGTCATATGCTAACCCAAATTTTCTTCTTTTTATATATCAAACCATATTCCTTTTCTGGCCTCTATCCCTATAGTATACAAAATGTCAGATTTTCCATCTTCAACACCAAAGAGTCTTCTGTGTCATATACCCACCTAAATCAATTTTCTAGGCCTCAACTTGAAATTTGAGTTCAAGGTGTGGTTCATACAATACACGCAATCAAATCCATCTTTATCGTAAATTCATGAAAATTGTTTATCTGCCATCAAACTTTGAAAAACCATAATCTCCCCATATTATATACCAACCCAATCTCTCTCTCTCTCTCTCTCTCTCTCTCTCTCTCTCTCTCTCCCCACTGTTGCTGCCTTCATCCTTATGAGACCACATCCCTCCTTTGTCATCTGCCTATCCACACTACCTCTCTTGCCATATAGCCAATATTTCTTCCCTAAAACCTTATCAGACACAAATCTCTCCCTTTCATTCAACCAAGTGAACTCCCTCTCTCGCCATGTACCCACTATTTCTGGACCCATCCTTCCAAGACACTCATTCCTCCTCAGCCATACACCAAACCTAATACTCTCTCTTATAATGTTTCCACCATTTCTTCCCCCAAACGTTGTGATAGCCCAATCTGCCCCATGTCATGTACTCACCCAAACTCCCTCGCTAGCCATATATCCACCATGTCTGCCCCCATCCTGCTGTGACCCAAATCCTTCTCTTGCCATATGCCCACTGAAAATTCTTCTATTTTCATGTAACCACACAATTTCCTGTCTTGTGATGTAACCACCATTTCTTCCCCCAAACATGTCAGACCCAAATATATCCATGTTTATAAGCCCAACAAAACCCCCTCTCTTGACATATACCCACCCAAACTCTGTTTCATGAAATATACCAATTATTTCTGCCCCAAACCTTAAGAGACCCAAACACCCCCTGGTCATACAGCTACCCAAACTCCTCTCTGGGCATATACCCATCATTTTGCCACCAGCTTTGTGAGACCCTAATCTCTCCATTGTCGTATGCCCATCCAAAGTATTTCTCTTGCTACATACTCACCATTGCTGCCCCTAAAGTGTATAAGACCCAAATCCCTCCCTTGTCATTTACCCAGCATACTCCCTCTGTTGCTATATATCCACCATTTCTGACCCCATCTTTCTGAGACCCTAATCCCACCCTTCATATAATAACCCAAACTCCTCTCTTAACAGATACTCATGATTTCTGCCACCTGAGTATTTGAGAATCAAATCCTTCCCTTGTCATGTACCCACAAAAATGTCTCTTATCATTTACCCATCATTACACTCTCCAAAGTATATGAGATCCAACTCCCTTCCCTGGCATTACCCACCCATATTCCCACTCTTTCCAAGCTCTCACCATTACTGCCCCAAAATTTTGGAGACACAAACCCCTCCCTTGTCTCTACCCACACAAAATCCCCCTCTTCAAGGCACCCACCATTGATGCCCAAACTTTTGGAGACACAAATCCTTCCCATTTTCCTACCCACCCAAACTCCCTCTCTTCCATGCACTCACCATTGATGCCCTAACCTTTGGAGACACAAATCCCTCCCTTGTCTTCTAACCACCCAAACTCCCTCTCTTTCCATGCACTCACCATTACTGCTCCAAACATATGGAGACGCAAATCCCTCCCTTGTCTTCTTCCCACCCAAACTCCCCCTCTTCCATGCACCCACCATTGTTTCACAACACTTTGGAGACCCAAATCCAAAACTTGTCTTCTTCCCACCCGAACTCCCACTCTTCCATGCACCCACCATTGTTGCCCAAACCTTTGGAGACCCAAATCCCACCCTTGTCTTCTTCCAACCCAAACATCCCCACTTTCATGCAACCACCATTGATGCCCAAACCTTTGGAGACCCAAATCCCTCCCTTGTCTTCTACCCACCCATGCTCCCTTTCTTTTCATGCACTCACCATTACTGCCCCAAAATCCCCCTCATCCAGGCACCCACCAATGATGCCCAAACCTTTGGAGACAAAAATCCCTCCCTTGTCTTCTTCTCACCCAAACTCCCCCTCTTACATGCACCCATCATTGATGCCCAAACCTTTAAAAACACAAATCCCTCCCTTGTCTCCTACACACCCAAACTTCCTTTCTTCCATGCACCCACAAGTGATGCCCAAACCTTTGGAGACACAAATCCCTCCCTTGTCTTCTACCAACCCAAGTTCCCTTTCTTTTCATGCACTCACCATTACTGCCCAAATCCTTTGGAGACACAAATCCCTTCCTTGTCTTCTATCCACCCTAACTCCCCCTCTTCCATGCACCCACCATTGATGACCAATTCTTTGGAGACCCAAATCCCTCCCTTGTCATCTTCCCACCCAAACTCCCTTTCTTTTCATGCCCTCACCATTACTGCCCCAAAACTTTGGAGACCCAAATCCCTCCCTTGTCTTCTTCCCACCCAAACTCCCCGTCTTCCATGCACCCACCATTGATGCCCAAACCTTTGGAGACACAAATCCCTCCCTTGTCTCCTACCCACCAAAACTCCCTCTCTTTCCATGCTCTCGCCGTTAAAGCCACAAAATTTTGGAGACCCTAATCCCTCCCTTGTCTTCTTCCCACACAAACTCGCCTCTTTTATGCACCCACAATTAATGCCCAAACCTTTGTAGATCCAAATCCCTCCCTTGTCTTCTACCAACCCAAACTCCCCCTCTTTCCATGAACCCACTATGACTGTCCCAAACCTAGTGAAGAACAAATCTCTCCATTGCCATTCTCCCACCCATCTTCCCTCTCTTCTCCTATAACCATCATTTTTCCTTCCCTTTCCTCGTTTCGCCTTTAGTCACTGTAAAAGACACATAGCTTTTCAACTAAATTGAATTTATTTTCAATTTAAGAAATTTATACCAATGCAATTTTCTTTGCCATATTTGGGCATTCCCCGTCTTCATGATGGCGATCTTATTGGCTCTCCCCCTCATCGCCTGCTCCGACCACGCTTGCTTCTCCAGTAGTGTGCACCTCGGCTTCCTTTTCAGGCTCCTCCTCCTTAGGATCAGGCATTGCAGTAACAGCTTTCACTTTGATTTTCTTCCGTTTGAGGGCAGCTGCCTCTTTGGCCTCCCTCTTTCCCTTGTTCCTCTTCTTTGAGGAGTGCTTCTGGTGTTTGCTTTTCTTGTGTGCCTGGAATGGCAAGAGGTGAACACAAGAATTAGTTAATAGAGGGAGAAGTCAGGAGAGGCATGTGAAGGACACTTTGTCGGAAGATGTGAGAATTGATAAGGGATTTATGCCAGGAAGGAGAGAGGTAGTGACTTTAGGTAAGAGTAAATGAGTAGAGGAGGGAGCTCCAGTAGGGTTCGTCAACTCACCTTTCCGCACGACATGTAAGGTGGATACTGCTTTAGAGCTGCCTTTGTCTTCACCATAAGGACTGGCCCGTTCGCTGCCATCGGAACATCACTACTGGATGTTGGGAGGTCCATGTCGGACAGTGATTCCTTAGGTTCCTTTTCTAGAGTCTCCATCACCAAGTCGCGTGAGCGCTTGTTGTTTCTCCCTCGAGGGGCTGTGAACAACTGGCAGAGTAGGGAAGGCCACACCCTCAGACCTGAGTCATCATCAAGGTCTCGACCAATAGTAGGTGAGCTTGTGTTCTGACATCACAAAGCCTGGTTCTGACCCACAAGAATGCCTGGGGAAGGAAGGAACAAATAGTGGACTGTACCACTCCTGACACTTTGATGATAGGGGGAAGATATTGAGAAGGCAAAGAGAGTTTGGGTTTAGATGGAGACTTTGTTTAATAACTCTAAGGCAAATTTTCCACCTCAACCTTTTTTACATATGTACCTTTGTTGTGGTAGAACACATGACAGATCATTTGCTTCTCCAAATTCTTCAACAATACTATCCCTGTCAATGGTTTAGTCCAAAATGTCCGCCTCAATCTTTGGCTAGTATCTTGAATGTCTTCCCTAAAATCATTCCCAAACAACATTCCTACTCCATGGCTTAGCCTGTTGACCGTACACACACACACTCATACACACATACACACACACACACACACACACACACACACACACGAATACTTGCATCTCCACATTCCTCTGTACCTAATGAATATACGCAAACCAGTGTCCATATCTTGTCTGGCTGTGTAGCAACAAATCATGGCCTCCAGGCTTCCACCTTATCCCAAGTCAGGTGACCCAGCCTAGCCTCAATATCTCTTTTACTGTGGTGAGCATACAGCCTCCTTTAATATACTCACTCACCTAAGGAGGCTTTCTACAACCAACATAAGCCCAGTCCATAACCAGGGTTCTCCTATCTTCTGGTGTCTAGCCTATTGAGAATATCACACAGTATTAGACACTTGATTTTTAACATTCTGTTATGTATAACCTGGAAACCATAAGAAATGTTCAATCTTGGTCTGGACTCCTTGCCTTATAGTAGTGAATTTTAGGCTTCAACATGTTGCAGCCTATTTAGAACATTTTTCCTATATTATAGAGAACATCTGGGCTACAGCCAGATATAATCCTATTTAGATAAACCAACAGGGGTCTTAGAGTTGCCCATACCTCTTCACACCATACCCAGACTTCCTATGTCCCCCTCCAGGATTTATCCAGGTGAAGATATCCATACTCTGTAATTGGTTTTCCATATTCAGTGGAATTTATCCTAGATTGAATAGTCCCTGTCCCATCAAAGAATGGACCCTTGCACTCTGCAGTAGTGATTTTTGGCATGTTTTAGGGACACAAATCTCAAAACACAGCATGATCCCACCAGCTACTACTATTCTGTAGCCAACACTGAGAGTTCCCCAACACTTATCATACCTGTACTGGCTAATGGAATAACCCCACTCCTTATGAAAAGTTATCGTGTCCTCCTAAAGTTCGAACCTAGTGAATATTCCCTGTTCCAAATACTGTTTTTCCACATCCCTCCAAACATAGCTCATATTGATGTGGGATTCCCTTTTGTATATCTATGTATCATTATGATCCATACCAGTAAGGCTCTCACTGGTAGCTGCTGGTTTTCTCCTTCAGCAGCTACATGGCATCTCCCTGACTCTGCCTACTTTCTCTCTATATCTCTGTTCAGATTTCCTGCCTGGCTATATTCTACTAATCGATTGCCCAAAGCATCTTCTTGAATAACCAATGGTAATAAAACATATTCATAGCATATAGGATTCCTAGTCCCATCAAATCCTCCTGTGCTGTAGACAACATATACATTCCCACTGAGACAACCCCAACCTCATCAAACCACAGGATCTCTGGCTGACTACATAATATCACAGCATGCCAAGACTGTCCAAATCCTTCTACAATGCCAAGAGAAGTAAGTGCACCTTTCGAGCAGATAATTCTTTTCCTACTCCAGTAGAGTCCAGACCTGATGAAACATCCAGTGAGAACTCTAAAAGAGCTGTTTTCTCACACTTACAGTGACTTTTAGCTGTTTGCTGAGTTCCAAACCCTAGGCTCCATCTTAGTCATACCGTGCTTTGATAGATAGTTCTAAGCTTCTGCTGGCACTTTCCCTCCAACTGGCCTTGTCCTAGCACATTCTTTTGTGCTGTATCCAGCATCTACATTCCCAACAGTAACCATCCTACCTGAATCCATCTGCAGGATGATTCCGATGCCTAAACCACTTCATTATATAACCAGACATCCCACAACCACCAGGACCCAACTTTAGCCAATTGAGTAACCCACTACACACAAATGAATAT
This sequence comes from Microtus oregoni, assembly GCF_018167655.1. Classification (NCBI taxonomy): domain Eukaryota; kingdom Metazoa; phylum Chordata; class Mammalia; order Rodentia; family Cricetidae; genus Microtus; species Microtus oregoni. Next base: position 10,196 of record NW_024544347.1, on the reverse strand, counting down.
TTGATTTTCCACTTGCTGTCTGACTTACAGCTGCCTCATGTGCCTTGCATTTGCAAATTTTAGGCCTGTGAAGGTTTTCAAAGCCTTCAGCCAAGACTAGGTCCAGCAACTCCTTCTTTGGTATAGTCAACAGTTAGGCTCCCCTGAATTTAACACACCTACACCCATGCATGAAATAGTTGCCCTGCTTTCACAACTCCATTTCCAATCCAGACTTTCCATATCTTCCCCAAAGACCAAGCCCAGAATATTTCCCTTACCAGATAGCGTTTCCCCATATGCCAACAAACAGATCATAAGTCACTACAAGTGTCCAAGTCTAGTTTTTGCCACTGATATTCTTGCATGTTGTAGTAATGCTCACAGGATTCAACAGAGTTCCAAATGCGAGGGCCGAATCCCAGCATCTACTCCTGTCCTCCAACCAACATACATTGTCCTACAAGGACCTGCGCTGCTTGAATCTACATATAGTACTCATTTTGCTAACTATCTTACCCGAATCCAAATTCTGTATTCCTGAGTCCTCCACCATGGTATGGCCTGGTAAGTACTCACTCCCTCACAACCAGATATTTCATATTCTATCTCTACCTGGATCTAGCCCCTTTCCCAAAGTCATTATACAAATTTAGTTTGATCACCTAAGTAGCAATATCTAGGCTTCTATAATTTCGGAAATCCCATATCTTGGCCTTCCACGTGTGCGATTGCCGACATACATGCAGCAGACAAGTTGCTACCTTCACCCACCCACAGTACCCTCTGTGTTACCTGCAGCACCCTACTCCACCACATTCCTAATGTTCTCCTCCAGGAACTGGCTTTTTATATATTCCACCAACCAATACTTGTTTTCCATATCCATCTGCATCTAGCTTGAGTTTAACAGCCAGCACCCCTGCATAATCTGGCTGTTTGCCTCTTGATTCAAGGGTCTTCTCGGGAGTATGGTCCCAAATAACTCAGCTCAGACTATTCTCAGGAATCCTCCTTTTCTGTCGTGAACATCTAGGCTTTGCTAGCACTTACCCTGCACTAGTACATCCACGGGATACTTTAGGTACAGTATAGAGCATTATTCCTTATTCAGATTTTCTGTCTTCCCAGGTTTTAACTTGTTTAGTTTAGTTACCCACTCAGTACTTTGTACATAGAGGGCTTGATCTACCCAAGTTGCAACAGCCAGTGTCCTGGTCTTCTCCAGCTGCCTCTATAGCAATCTCCGGCATTCTTAGACCCATCAACTTTTTCTGTGCTGTTGACAGCATCTAGATTCCCACAAAGACTATCAATCTCTCATAGAACCAGAGGAGTTGTGGCTGCCCTATATGACCATTCTATCCCCAGACTATCAGTATCATGGTTATCATTTTCTTGACAACTAGTATCCACTTATAAGTGAGTATATACCATGTTTCTCTTCCTGGGTCTGTGTTACCTCTCTCAGGAAACTTTTTTCTAGTTGCATCCATTTGCCAGCAAAATTTATGATGCAATTTTTAACAGATGATTAATTTTCCATGGTGTAAATGCAACACATTCTCTTAATCCATATCGGCTGTTTCTAGTGTCTGCCTATTATAAATAAAGCTACAATGAAAATGGTTTAACAAGTGTCCTTGTGGTAGGGCTGAGTGTCCTTTGGGTATATGCCCAAGATTAGTAGAGCTGAGTCTTGAAGTAAGTTCTTCTGAGGAAATACTATATTGATTTCCATAGTGACTTCACAGGTTTCTACTCCCACCATCAATTAGGGAGTGATCCCTTGATCCATATCCTCAGCAGCATGAGTTGTCTGTCACTTATTTTACTGATCTTAGCCATTTTGACAAGTGTAAGATGAAATCTCAAAGTAGTTTTGATTTACATTTGTCTGATGGCTAAGTATGTTGAACATTTAGGTGGGTTTTTTCCATTTGAGATTCTTCTATTGAGAATATTCTGTTTACATATATGTCTATTTTAAAATTGGATTATTTGTTGGTTGATATCTGGTTCCACAAGTTCTTCATATATTTTGAATATTAATCCATTAGTAACTTTGCAAATATAATGTTTTGTTACACTCAATATGTTATGTAGCAATATTGTAGCATCTGAGAATCTCATTAATCAGTTGATTCTCAAAAATATTGTTTAGTAAATTATGAAACCCATTAAAATAATTATTTCTAAATTTATTAATGAAATACAAAGAATGTGAATGGAGTCTAACAAAAAAGAAACTGGACTTTTCAAGTTAATTTTTCTTAATATGACAGAACCCTATATAATTTAAAAATCAGAGTACTTATCAGTAGAAGTACATCTACACATATATACATTTCTATGTTCCATTCTGTCAGTAAGCAGGAAGGAAAAGTGAATAGAATGATTATCTTTCTCATAGGGATTGTCCATCACAAATAGGAGTAATTACATATATGTTTTGTAAGCTTTAATGAAACATTATACACAATTTTCTATTCTTGTTGTATAACTTATAAAATTTTAAGACATTAAAACTACATTAATTTATTATCAAGCAGACCTGAAGCTCAGAAATCCAAACTGAATTCATGTGAGCAGAGACACAGGTGCCCTCTATACATATTCTGAGGGAGAACCTCTTCCTTTACTGTACTTTCTAGGTATTTTGTACATTCCTCAGGTCCGACTACCTTCTTCATCCTCCAAACAGCAGAGCATAGTCATGATCTTCCCATGATGCTATCTCTGGTTTGCTTTGTCAGGCCAAGTAGTTTTCTGTTTAAGAGCCCTGGTGATTTTATTTGTTTCACTGGAAAATTCAGGATAGTCTTCTTATCAAGAGTTGACTGATTATCAAGTCAAATTCCATACATACCGCCAATTCCCCATTTTTATGTAACATGATTTATTCAGAGATGTTAGGGATCTGGCTGTGAATGACTTTGGGAGAGATCCACTATTCTTTTTACTACAACTTAATAGAATTAATATCTGCAGAGGAGAAAAATAAGAAGTGAAAAGTAAATATGGATTTTATCATCTTAAACATCTTTATTTGGCATCAGATGTAAATTATTCTATACAAAATATGAGAAATGTAGTTCTTGTCTGGACAGCTACTGTCTTGAAAATGAGAAAGGATATAATGTTTTATGAACAACTCTAATTGCGTAATGAGTGGTAAAAAATGCATTACATTGATTACAGAGTGAATGACAAATGAGGGACCTCTTTGACACTACATTTTTTTTCTCTCCTTTGTGTGTGAGTTTAATTAGTTTAGGCCTCCTCATTATAAACTGACTACCAATGCCACTTTATGCCCTCAAAATCTAAAATTCTAAGATCAAAGGCTATTACTCAGGTTTAATGGAAAATGTTTTTATATCATTTTTCAGTCTAACCTTTGACTTGACATTGCCATTTTGTATCATTAATAACATGACAAATCTATTTTGTATATATGTCCTGAGTTTGTAGCCTTCCTTTATAATGAGTCCAAGTATTGCATAGCCTTATCTAATATTTATCATTATTTTTCATAGTTCTTATGTCTTTATCTTCCCCTCCTCCCTACTAGGAATATAGAATAATCTGCAATATTAATTGCTTTTCCACTTGACTTCATATTTCTCTTTAAATAAAATAAAATCATGTCTCTTTGTCATTGTTCACTATGTGTGTTTCTGAATCATTACTTTTTAACATCCTCTCCTATGTCTAAGTTTTATAATGTGTCACATAAATGATAGGCATTTTTGATTAATGCATTAAACAATAAACCTGTTGAATATAAATATTTTCCAGCACTAACAAGATGACTACTGAAGGGGGATATCAGTAGGAGAAGGACAGGAAAGAGGGAAGACAATAGAGGACAAATATGTTACAGATATGAAAATATTACAAGGAAACTTACTATTTTTTTACCATAAATTAAGCAATAGAAATAAACCAAATACATATAAAATGACTAACAAGGCACTCGGACACTCACACACACACATTTCTTGGCACAAAGTTTTATCTCATTGCTTTAGCATTGGGCTTAATCATGTTTGCAGAATTGTTTATTTTCTCTGTGATATTAGGTACTATTTTAGTCAGTGTTTTATTATTGTAAAAATCATCAGGAAATGTCCAGCTTTATGACTTTATCTGGTAGCAAACAAAAGGTCAGGTTATAGAGAGATCCTCCTCTATGAATTTATCATAGCATCTTGCAACTTAAGCCACTTAATTTCCCTGTTTATGAGTTTGAGTGAGTCAACATAAAATTTCATTGAATGAAGAGCATGACTTTTGATTTCTTACGGTTCTCTTCTTTGTTTTCCACTTACCAAAATTCATCATTTTCTCCCTAACATTTTCTTTTGTGTTTTCACACATTCAGCGAGACTCAAATTGAATGTCTCCTTGTCTACAATGCCTCTTCCAGTGCACGAGTAGCTCAATATCCTTTTCTCTGTACCCCCGTTAATTTCTCAGAATTATCAATTCTTGCTCTTGTAAACACTTCATTTATTTATAGTTTCTATTAGGTTGTGAACTTTGACAAAGATTGACTGTCATTTGTATTCTCAAAAACTACTGAAGAATTATGTACATTCTGTATATGACTCTCATAGAATTAAATACACGAATCATTACACAAAGTTACAGCAATGGGTCGATGATATAAAAAATAATGTCCTTATTTCAAAGGAAAACAGAGTGAGGACTCGTAAATACAAGGCCAAAATTCTAGACTATCTTTTAGTAGAAATGGAAGGTAGGTCTCCACACCTAATGCTCTTTCAGTGTGCCTCTTAGTAACACTTTCCTGCAGTAATTTTTCTTGTGAATCATGAATATTACATTGAATCTATCCGACATTTATATTCCTGAGGTTTTCAAGAATATAAAAGTTAATAACAGGTTAAAGGTTGATGCACTAATCTCAGAAGATACAAAATGCTAGATATATTGAATAAAAATGACTACTAGAAGTGTTTAATTGTGAGAAGATGTACATGTTTTATGTCATGGTAGGAAGATACTTTTATGTGAAATTTTCCCATAGAGAGAATAAAATAAAATATTGATCACTTTTAGCAATTTATGAAGTAGTAGTTCTTCACTCTCTGACATCCCCAGAGAACAGTACTCAAGTAAATTTTTTAAGAGAGATTTTCTTCTTTGCCTCTCAAATTAATATGCTCAGAAATATTTTTATGAGTGAGAGGAAGCTAGTTATAAAACTCTCAAAAGAAAAATGAGAAAAAAAATTGTTATTTGAAATGACTGAGCAGGAATGTGCACAATTACTTTTCAATAACATATTTTACTTAATTATCTTCACATTTGCTTTGTTCCTGATTTTACATTTTTATTATAGACAATATGGCAATAATCTAATAATTTTAAAATTGTATATTATAAAAATTCAGGATGCTTTCATGCAACTACAACATGCATAGAAGTTTGGGTAGCTTAAATTGAGTATCTAACTTGTGATTGTTTTGAATTAGTGTGCATCTGTTCAATTTTTTTTCTTTGATTATTACAAACTATTCTTTACAATTTGCTAACAAATTATGTTAAAAAGGTATATCTAGTCAAAATGAAAACCATGTGTAGTAGGAGCGGCAGGCTGTGTTCCTGCCGGCCCCAGCTCCCGGCTGCCTGGCTAGATTATGCCCCGAAATAATTACAGGGAAACTGTATTCTTTTAAACACTGCTTGTCCCATTAGCTCTAGCCTCTTACTGGCTAATTCTCACATCTTGATTAACCCATCTCTAATATTGTGTGTAGCACCACGAGGTGGTAGCTTACCAGAAAGGTTCTAACCTGTGTCCATCTCTGAGAGGAGAGCTATGGCGACTGCATTCTGTTCTTCTTTTCTTTTCTTTTCTTTTTTTTTTTTTTGAGACAGGGTTTCTCTGTGGCTTTGGAGCCTGTCCAGGAACTAGCTCTGTAGACCAGGCTGGTCTCTCCAACTCACAGAGATCCGCCTGCCTCTGCCTCCCGAGTGCTGGGATTAAAGGCCTGCGCCACCATCGCCCATCTCCCAGCACTCTGTTCTGTCTACTCTGCCTACCTATGTTCTTTACCTATCAGCCAAGCAGTTTTCTTTATTAATTAACCAATAGACAGATGACCCTCCTCCATCAACTATGGACTTTGATTCAAATGATCATTGTCTAATTGATTTTTTATAATACCAGCTTTATTCATTCAGAATTTATCTTCCAATGTAAAAGTATTAAATAGCATGCAAATTGATTGAAATATTATTAAAAACAGTTATTGAGCAATAAGACACTAATAATCATTCACATTTTGTAGTTATAACAAAATGAATTATAATATTTATCACATTGAAAAAGCTACAATTCCAAAGTAAACCATTTGCAAGAAATTCATTGCAGATATATTTTTCTGCTACAAAAGATGATAATTGAAACAGGATATTTCCTGAAGATGTTTGTATGTTGAACCTCACACTTACTGCTATTTTTACAGTAGGTACATAACATTTTGCTCATAATGTCAAGGTTTCTGTGCTGACTCCAGTGCTTTGTATATGGAGTTGGAAATTAATTGAAAATGAAATCACAATTCTATTTTCACCTAAAAGCCTTTGGCATAACTATCATCAAATGACATATTTTAGAGATCATTTGTTATGTTTTAAAACATCTGAGTGTTCTTGTGTACTTTTGGTACATTTTCTATTGCTATAACAAAATGTATGGGATTAGGCTAGTTATTCAGAAGGACATTTATTTTTACTCATGCTTCTAAAAGTTCATCAAGTTTCTAGATTCTTTTAGCTTCTGGTGAAGGATCCATTGCAGAAATGCAAAGGCCTAACAGGTACTTTCCGAGATTGCACATAGAAGGAGTAACCTTTTTTATCATTGATGAATTGCTGCTTCTTTGGGGCATCATCATTGCTCAACCAATCACTGTTTTTGTAATCAGTGCTATAAGATCTTAACAGCATAGTAGTCATACAGCAAAGAGAAGATGTGTCTTTTGTGTATAAAATATATTTAGTGAGCAACAAAATTTATGTTGGAACATAATACATTCATGTGGCTATAGTTGGAAATGGGTTATTTTGGGGGGTGCGTTCATCTTCTCACATGGAAGGGTTATAAAGGCTCACTGAGCTATTGAACCTTCTTCTATGGATATATCAGAGGTTCTCTCACTTCTAGATGTTACAGAAGAGGTAAAAAAATGATTGCTTATGGAAACACTTCAGTGGTGTGGTTCCCCATAAATCGTGCAACGGACTCTTTAGTGGTACAGCTTATTACAATGCAGCTGTGACTCTTACTGAGGAAGCTACCATAAATTGTTTAGACAACTTCTCGGTGGTACAGCTAGCTAGCTACCTTTCAATTTCTAATGTTCATGTAATTAACCCTCTAAAACTTACTGGCTCACCAATGTGTACTAGGACAAAATCGTTTCTTTGATCTTCTAGTGACATCTGTTTCTCTAGCGTGAATAAGAACCATGGAAAGCCAGCTCTTAATGACATATTTGGTTGTTAACCTAGTTCTGTGAGAGCAAGAACCCACACCGATTAGATGGCATTGGTCAATTCGGGCAGTCTCTGTAACTTTCTTTAATCACCTCCCCCTTAAATCTCAATTCCAAATATAGCCACAAGATGTATTAAGCTCCAACATGATTTTTGTTGTGGACAAAATATATTCACTATATAGCATACTCATCTTCTCTCTGGTATGTGGCATAGAATACTCATGGATTTGAATGAAAAAAGAAATTGGAATTTCAAATAAGTTCATTTACTTTTAGGGAGGAATAGCTCTATATAACACTGAGAGATATTTGTTTAGACTTTCACGCCAAGCCAATTAAAATCTGGCATTTAAAATATTCCATTTCTTATTTTCTTGATTTTCAAGGAATGGTATATAATTGGTGGTGATAGGAATTGTTAGGTTTGAAAATATCACTCTAATTTATTCAAATATGTCAACAAAAGAGAGGTATCCACATTGTTTATTTCTGATTTGTGTGTTATCATATGGATAATGCTGAAATTGACCATATGTATAGTAGCCTATGGGAATAACATAATTAAGTAAGAATGTATTTTATGAAGGAAAATAAAATTTTCCCCTCAAGAGCTATCTGCTGCTATTTTACATATAAGTATAAAAGCTTTGTTGTGCATCTGTATTTCAATTTAAAGATAGCTATTATTTTAGTATATGAATGCATTTGTTATGAAAAAAAAATCTTTGCAATATTCTAAATATTTGAAGAAATGAATGGAAGTTTACTATTGAAAATTTTATGAGAAGAAATGTGTACACTTTGAGGTATTTTCATAACAATTATTTTGACCTATAACATAAGTAAATAATATCTGAAATATTTAGTTCTTACATATTATATAGATATACTGGTTATTGACTATTAACTAATACCAAACATTGAAGAAAATATTTTAGTAATGAAGATGGAATTTTTTTCTGTCAATTTAACTCAATAGTAATTTCAAGCTTAGAAAAGCAAATAATTCTGTAATGATGGCTTTTATAAACCTGTTTCTTTATAATTTCTCAACCTAATCCCTTGATATAAATCTGTAGAAATTTTCCCTCTGAGTTTTCATTTACAAGCCAAGAACTGCCATTTGCTTTTACAATTCCTTACTTTAAACACAATGAAACATAAGAAATTTTAGCCTTGTAGGATTGGCCCTCCCTTAAGTCATTTATGTTTGTCAAATAATGTTTTCTGAGTTCTTAGTTTGTGTAGAAAATAAAATACAAAGGTAAGTAAGCCATGCTCCTGGTAGTTAAAGAGCCTTTGTAATATGAAGTTTTTTTTTTCTGTATTAGAGGATTTAGTGGTTGTGAATGAATAAATAATCCTTTATTCATAAATGGGAAAGAAAGTACATGGAAAGGCCCAGCGTTATATTTGCTAAATAAATACTACCAAATAGTTTCCTTTAATTCCACTAGCATGACTAGAATATTAAGGGATGAATAATATCCCATTTATTCAATGAGACTGATTTAGTCAATGCTGTTGTATTTGAAAGACTATGGACATGACCACATCAATTAATTTTAGATATACTTTTCCATCAAATACCCAATACCAACATCACTTAATTCAACTTCATTTATGAATGACATTAACACTAAATTTAAAATAAAATTAGTATGTGTTACTTGAAAGTTATTTTGGTTGCAAAATATACCTATAGTTAGTTTTAACTTTTAATTTTGTTTATTTTACAAAATAGATGAAAGAGAAGATGTTCAAAAGAAAACATTCACAAAATGGATAAATGCACAATTTTCTAAGGTAAGAATTTTATGTTATATTTATTTGAAAATGAAATATTTGTTGAACTTTTAATATGTGTTCTGAAAGTAAATATTTCAAATGTTCATATTATTTTTCTTATGTTTCAAATTTTGACTGTTTAAATCTGCATATGTTACACTTTGTTTTGATTCAGTAAAATGCAGGAGAGCATATGATAAAGAGATGTGATTTAATTTACAAATGATATCTGTTTGATTTTTATATCAGCAAGTTATTACAGTAAATTCTGTCAATTATCTTTTCTATTTCAAATATTAAAATGCATGAGGAACCTTATTGTTGATAAAACTTATATTTTGTCTTCTTACTTATTTAACAAAAGCTAAAATAGCTGAATTTTGGATTATTAAGTGTCTGTAACTAGAACATATTTTAAAATTATATAAAATAATAAATTATCACTTTTTCTATAGCCATAAATATATACCCTAATTAATTTATGCCTCAATTTATATCATAATTCATAGTGTAACCCCAGATAATTATACACATAAACACCAAGGAAGATTCTAACCATAAAAAGAAGCATTTTAAGTGCAATTTAAAGGGGTCTATTTAAATGTCAAGAGTAGAAAACTTGAATTTAGATTTAATCATACTAGATTTGAGCAAATAAACCAAATGGTTTTATTTAGTTTTCTTACCTTCCATCATGTATATGTAAGTACATAAATCCCAAGGGTCTATTTAATACACCAAACTCAGAAAATGGGCATATAGAAAGATCTCTGTATGAAAATGTTTTAGGAGTGACAAAACTCTGATAATGGACGCTTTACATTTTATTAAGAAGATATGGAAGATTCTTAAGCGAAAACTTTTAGTAGATTGCATTGCCACTGTTAATAAATA
>NW_024544346.1:0-42293 GCF_018167655.1 Microtus oregoni | reverse complement strand
TAGACCTGATGCATGCAGCATGTTTGCTCAGTGGCAGGGTCCACCAAACATTTTATGCTGGGACCCTAATCACCTGCTCTACCCAACAGAACTGCTCTCTTCCACCTGCAACAATTCTGCTTTCTCATTTACTGCCAGCTTTGTCTTCCATTCAATACTGGCAATTGGGTCTCTGGTAGGGTTACATGCATCTGACCATTCCCCTGGATGTGAGGTTTCATTTCTTGAAGACAGTCTTCTCTTTGCCTTCTGGCTTTTCTCAAAGTCCCGGCTCCAGGCAACTATGTCTCTGTCTGACTCAGAGCCATTGGCCCCTATTCCTGTGTGATAATGCATGGGACAGACTGTGCCTACTTAGTGTGATCCTCTCTGAATTCCGGGGACCCGATGAATTACAGCCCCTGGGTCTTCTCTATGACACTCATGGGAACTTTGTTAGTGTCTGTAGCACTTTACTCCCTTTTGGAATGCCTTTTAGAGACCAACTGACCACTCCTTTCAAATCAAATTTGGCTTCAGTATTCCCTGGATCAGGCAATCGGGAAACTGAGAAAGAGTTCTCCACTTTCTTTTTTCTTCTATCTGTTCTCCCTTTATAATTGTCCTGTTTGTTTGCTGCAATATGCGAGACTGAGGAAGTCAACTTCCTCTTGCTCGGCACACACTGGTTCTCACTTTCTTTTACTCAATTTCTGTTTCCATTTCGACCTGGTGATCTTTCCCATCACATTTCCTTGCCTTCCTCAGGAGACAGTCATACTAGTTTAGTGCATTTTTTTTTTCTGTTTCACTTTTTACTATTGACTGCCATCAGAAATTAACCACCTGTGTCTCCTGGTATGTCGACTAGAAAGAGGGCGTTAACGTGATGCAATGGGGATGAAAAAGGAACAGGTACTGTCAGTTCTAGTGTGTTCCAGGTAATTGATTTGAGTTCACCTCCAATAGCATCCTTCCAGTTCCAAGAGGCACCGAACGGTCCCTTAAAGCATGGACAGTGAAGTGCAGCAGCCAGCTACCCAAGGATGTGGACAGTACCCCAGCTTTCTCAGGTTCCCAAAAGATGATAGACATTTCCCAAGTCAGCCAGAAACAGTCTTGAGATCACGGCTTCCTCATCCTTGCCTCATGTGCTACTCCTTTCTAATTCCTTGTCTTTTATGATAAACAAAAGGGAGGAATGTTAGAATTCAGGCATCTGTGCTGGCCTGCCCTTGGGGTCCTGACAGAATATGTCCCAGCTGCAGCCACTAAGAGTACCTATTTTACACATACACTACGTTCCCTTTTAAAAGGTGGGCCTTGCCCACCTCCCATCAAATTTTTTCTTTCTCCCCCCTCTTTCTCTCTTTCTTTTTCTCCTCTGCTGTTCTTATCTCCGGAGATTGGTTTCTGAACCCCCTCTCTGCCCTCTTCTCTCTCTTTTTCATATAAAATTCTCATGAGTGCCTTGTTGTATGGTGTGACTCCTTCCTGCCGTTTTTAAATAAATGATAACAATAAGATCTTAAATACCACAAGAGTTCCAATGATAGTTGATATTTGAAAAATTACAAGTCATATCAATTCTGTGTATCTATGGTAGCTCGTTAGATTCAGTCTGAATATGTAACATGTATTGTCATCGTCTGTGAATTGCTTTCAAATTGTTGCTATTTGTTACATAAGCAGTTGAAACATTTTTGGGCTATAGACATAACAACTCATTGGCTTAAAGGATTAATTGCAACTGACATTCTAATTTATTTATTTATTCTTGAAACAGCATTTCTCTGTGTAGATCTTGCTGTCCTGGAACTCATATAAAGACCAGACTGACCTCTCAAGGTCCCAGAGATCTGCCTTCCTCTGTCTCCCTAGTGCTGAGAATAAATACGGGTACCACCACAGCCCACTCACAGCTAACATTCCTATTTCCGGAATCTATTAGTTAATTTAGGGGAGCTATGGTCCCCTAAACTTTAAAAGGCTTATAGACTCACTGAACTACTTGTTCTTTTCTAAACAGTATCGTGACCTTTTCAAGCAGAACCGTGTAATATTGCTTAAGGAGTAGCCTGAATATAACTCTGATGCTAAAATTTACTTCAATGTATCTACATATAATTTATCTGCCACAAAGACTAGCTTGGTACCATAAGAATTTCTAGCAAGAAAAGCTACACCATATTCAACGAATACAAGTAACTCAATGTACTTTGAATGAAATATATATTAGGCAAGTTACAATGTCATAGTCATTCCATGAGGGAATTTATAATCTAGTTATTATTTCGGTGGGAATAATGCAAAGATCTCACTAGATAAATACTGGATCTGCCTAGTTTCTTAAGGAAAACACAGTTACATTCTTCCTGTGTCTTTCATACCATTTATCTCTTTGCTTATTTATTTATGAGACATGGCCTCATGTTGTCAAGGCTGATCTTCAACAACTAATTTTGCTGATTCCGTATTGCAAATTCGTTCCACCATACCTGGCAGCACATTACTTTCTTGATGTAGTAATAGAAAGTCAGACTTTTGTAGGACAAAAGATAGTTTGTCCAAAGTGTAAACATGGATTTATTATCTTACTCATTTGCTACACTGTCACTGTGAAACATATCTAACTGACAAAAGTTCTGTAGAAATACGACAACAAAATATATTCTAAGTATGTAATGCAAAGGCAATAAACACCTCTAAGCAATTAAATTTATTCTTTCTTTCTTTATTTTTTGTTGAAAAAATTTCTGCCTCCTCCCCACCTCCCATTTCCCTCCCCCTCCTCCCACTCTTCTCCCCTTCCCCTCAGTCCTCTCCCCCTCCCCCCACTCCATTACCCCTCCCTCTTGAATCTGAAGGGCAGTCCGGATTCCCTGCCCTGTGGGAAGTCCAACGTCCTCCCCCCTCAATCCAGGTCCAGAAAGATGAGCATCCAAACAGGTGAGGCTCCCACAAAGCCAGTTCATGCAGCAGGATCGAAACCCAGTGCCATTGTCCTTGGCTTCTCATTAGCCCTAATTGTCCACCATGTTCAGAGAGTCCGGTTTTATCCCATGCTTATTCAGTCCTCTATAGAGAATCTTGGTTAAATATATAAATTTCAAATAAAAAATTGAAAATAGACAATTTCTTAGTCAGTGTTCTGTTGTTACAAAGAGAAGACACCATGACCATGGCAACACTTTAAAAGGCTTATAGACTCAGTGAATTATTCCATTATCATCATTATGGGAAGCATGGTATCACTCACTCAAGCATGGTGCTGGAGAATAGCTAAGTTTTACATCTCTATCAGCAGGGATCAGGAAAAGAGAGACATTGGGCTTAACTTGAGCATTTGAAACGTTAATGCCCACTCCCAGTTACATACTTCCTCCAACAGGCCACACCTTTTTGAACACGGCCACACCTCCTAATAGTAGCAGAGGGTTGAAGGGGAGGGGAGATGAAGGGAAGGGAACAGAGAGAAAAATGGATAGCTCAATAAAATCAATTAAAAATAGCCGAATTCCCTGGTGAAAAAGCTTTCAAACAAATGAGACTTTGTGGGCCATACATAATAAAAACCACCACAAAAAGTAAAGAAAAATGTTGAATTGGAAATTTATGCAAAATTTTCTCTGCCTTTTGTGTTGTTTACCAAGCAGTGCATAACATTTTGTTGGCCTTCTGCAATTCTTTTGCAAACCTTTCTTCTTCACTACTGTAAGCCCTACCACCACCTCATTTCTTCCTCTTTGAATTTTGTGTAACCTGTATTTTGGGACTGTTAATTTTACAGACACAAAAATACATAGATATAAGTGCTCAAATTATACACTCATTTAGCCAAGATAAAACCAAAGTTAAACAATATCAAGGCAAGTGTCATTCTGTTTAAGGGAGCTTTATCAGACAGCTGTGAGTTAGTCTCTAGACTAACTCAAAAATATACTTCACCTCCTCAATGGTTGCTTAAATGAAAATGTTCATGTAGGACTAGAACAACATATTTAGCATATCTTAATCTTGATGATTTACTATTATTATTATAACATGAAAATCAGTCTATAGATATACTAGTTTGGGATACAGATAAAACTACCTTTGGTAGAGTTTGTTTCTTTGTCTGATAGTGTCTCTTACAAAACTCAGGCAGGCCTTGAGCTCACCATGTAATCTAGATGGCTATCAAATTTTGGCTTCACCAGTTTCAGTCCTGTGATTGCTGAGATTACAGGTGTCCACTACCATACCTTGTTCATGTTATAAAAACCCTGAATAATGATTCGTAGAATTAAATATTGAGGTCATTTGATGCTTGATTCCCCTCTGTATGCTAAGAATATGTTTGATTACCATTGGTTATTAAAGACGTTGTTTCAGTTTATAGTAAGGCAGCATATAGCCAGGCATAAGAGATGGCTTAGCAGAGTAAAACCAGGCAGAAAATCCAGACAAAGATATAGAAAGAGAGGAGGCAGAGTCAAACAAATGCCCAATCTTTACCAGTAAGTCACAGCCTGGTGGTGATACACAGAATAATAGAAATGGTTTATTTAAAGATATAAGAGATAGCCAGATATATGCCTAAGCTATTGGCCAAGTTGTGTTATAATTCATATAGTTTCTGTGTGATTATTCGGGTCTGGACAGCCAGGAAAGAAAGAGCAGTTTCCACTTACAAATGTTGCCCTATCAACTTGGGCTAACTAGATAGCATGGCCCGTCACCCACTTCGGGTCCGGGTTCTTGTCCATCTGCTCAGGATTAGGAGGAAAATAGCTGAGAGCCCACCACCCTCAGCACTCTCTGCTTAAGCAACTTGCCGGATCAGGTCTGCTAGGCATGTACAAGCAGGAGAGCATGGAGGATTCCTGCCACCATACACAGAGATATTTTCATGCCTTGCAGCATGCTGCATGGCAGATTTACCTTTTCTTCAGACAAAAAGGGTTTATGCTGTGCTTCCCAGAATTGAGGTGATGAGCACAGCTTCCACCCAGCAGTCCCAGAGCTGGGGGTAAACTTACCTCTGTCATATTGAAAGGCCAAGAGAGGTGGAGTCAACATTCAGGGCTGCTTCAACCATGCTGCTTACCATTTTAAAATGTTCCTTGTCAGAAAGGATTTCAGATATACAATAGGACAAATTCAGATATAAAAGACATCTAAATGAGACACAGTGTGTTTAAAAAAAAAGTATCATGGCTTGGGAGAGAGGAGAAAAAGTGTATAGATAGTTATAAAAAGAAATAGTTTAAAAAATAAAAGTCTTTAAAGAAATAGTAAAAGTTATATAAAAGAGTACAGACAGTCATAGATTAAAGGTGTAAAGAAAAATTAGTCATTCAAAGATGGATGATATACAGAAAAGTCTAGATTATGTATATTATTGTGTTTCGTTTGAATTTTTTGACTGCAAAGAGACATTTGATTCTCGGGACTGCTATGTTAAACCAACATAAAGGTATCTTGACTTTACAATTTGGTTCTAAGTAAATGTTGCATAGGAAAGAGATTTTGCTTTTGTTCCCACAGAGGATGAGAACCTGTGGATTGCTTCCTGGCTAATGTGGTTTGATGGAACAAGATCCCACAAAGGGTCTCCATGAACCATAAAATACTTTGCCCACAAGCAGAAACAGTTTGGAAAAAACTTTGCCCATGTTCCCAAATTATTTATGAAAAAATATATTATTTTTTCATTTAAAGGGGCTTGATTATAAGTGATTTATGATCATAGTAAATATATAAAATATACAATAAGGGGGATATGATATAAAGATGAATACTTTGCATTGGTATGGATCTTGGTCTGTTAATACATAATTAAGGCTGATTTTGTTATACTGTGTATATGTATTTCTACTCTTGTTTAAGGTATTATGTGTATTAATAGATGATCATATATAAAAGTCAAACTGTAGTCATGTTAGTTAGGTTTTCTAGATGTACAGAGATATATTTCAGGTGGATAGGAATTCTTCAGCCCTTTCAAAGAACCACAGAATATGGCATTTAAAATATTTTAAGGACTTAAACTTTTCTCAACAGTGAGTCATTTCTACATCTGGCAGCATCAATTACTTCAGAGAAGTTGATGAGTATTTAAGGAACTTGTTATGGAATTTGCCTTCATTGTTACAAGGCTAGCCATTTGGGCAAGAACCTACTCTTGTCTGGATTGCTTGATGGTATGCTGTATGAACTGGATATGCAGAACCCACATAAATGTGACTGCTAAATTTTCTAAAATATGGGATGGTTTTTCAGGGTTCCTACTTAATGAAAGTGTCTGCTAGACATTCTGAATGACACAGAAGAAAGCAACTGATGAACTTTGTCCTTACAAGAAAGAACACATCTTCAAGTATCCTGCTTCATGGAAAAGTATGCTGGATACTATGGGCCTGTAGGTTGAAGATGGATGCCCTAACATTACAGAAGAACTTTGGGTGACTGTCCAAGCAACAAGATGTCTCTGTCAATTCTAGAGTTTTAGAAGTTGCTTACAATACACTTCTTGTTTACTTAGGTAATATTATATCCTTGTGGGGTCTTTGGAGGATTGAAGACAGATAGTTATAGTTTTCCATAGTTAATGATAAAAGAACAATTAAATATAAAACTTTAGACTCACAAAGATAGGATAGATTATAGAGTATTTTTTTAATTTGTTATATGTAAACAGGCTAAATATTGTAACTATAATTCTTGCTTGATAACTGTTTGTGTATGTGATTTTTCTATGTTAAAGTTAAAACTTTCCTTTTATTTAAACAGAAAAGGGGAGATGATGGGGGATTCCCCTCTGTATGCTGTGATTATGTTTTATTACCACTGGTTAATAAAGAAGCTATTTTGGGCATGTTTTAGCAGAGTAAAATCAAGCAGAAAATCTGAACAGAGATGTAGAAAGAGAGTGAGCAGAGTCAAAGAGACACCATGCAGCTGCTGAAGGAGAGAGACGCTGGATTCTTACCATTAAGCCACAGCCTTGTGTGATACATAGATTAGTAGACATGAGTAAATTCAAGATGTAAGAGCTAGCTAGAAATGTTCCTGAGTCATTGGACGAACAGTGTTATAATTAATATAGTGATTGTGTGATTATTCGGGTCTGAGCGGCCGGGAAACAAGCAAGCAGCCTCTGCCTACCATCATTGTCGTTATGTTCACATTTTTTCCTATCCAAAGGACTTTTTTTTTCCTTTTTTTTTAATTTATTTATTTAACATTTCCACATCCTCCCA
The DNA here is from genome assembly GCF_018167655.1 of Microtus oregoni. Classification (NCBI taxonomy): domain Eukaryota; kingdom Metazoa; phylum Chordata; class Mammalia; order Rodentia; family Cricetidae; genus Microtus; species Microtus oregoni. The sequence goes on along the minus strand of NW_024544346.1, from coordinate 35,070 downwards.
TCCTCCCTTTCCCTCCCCCATTGCTCTCCAGTCCTAAGAGAAGTCAGGATGCCCTGCCTTGTGGGAAGTCCAAGCCCCCCCCCCTCTATCCAGGTCTAGGAAGGTGAGCATCCAAACAGACTAGGCTCCCAAAAAGCCAGTACATGCAGTAGGATCAAAATTCAGTGTCATTACCATCGGCTTCTCAGTTCGCCCTCACTGTTAGCCCCATTCAGAGAGTCCGGTTTGATCATATGCTTGTTCAGACCCAGTCCAGCTTGCCTTGGTGAGTTCCATTTTTGGTGGGACTGCAAACTTGTGCAACCACTTTGGGAATCAGTGTGGCAGTTTCTCAGGAAACTGCGACTCAACCTACCTCAGGATCCAGCAACTCCACAAGAGCATTTGTTCAACTATGTTCATAGCAGCACTATTTCTAATAGGCAGAACCTGGAAACAACCTAGGTGCCTCTCAATAGAAGAATGAATACAGCAGGCGTGGCATATATATATACTTTAGAGTTCTATTCAGCGGTAAAAAAAAAATGACATCTTGAATTTTGCATGCAAATGGATGGAAATTGAAAACACTATCCTGAGAGAGCTAACCCAGACCTAAAAAAGAGGAATGTGGTATGTATTCACTCATAAGCAGATTCTATCCATAAATAAAGGACATTGAGCCTATAGTTGGTGATCCTAAATAAGAAGGTGAACCCAAAGAAAAACATATAGTTATCCTCCTGGATACTGGAAGTTGACAAGATCACTGGGCAAAAGTTGGGAGCAGGGGGGTTGGGGTGGATTGGGAGGTAGGGGAGATGGGGAAAGAGAAGGAAGAAGGGGAGGATTGGGGGGATCTTGGGGGAATGGGATAATTGAGATGGATGAAGGGTGGATTTGGGAGCAGGGAAGAAGTTATCCTAACCAAGGGAGCCATTTTAGGGTTGGCTAGAGTCTTAGCTCTAGAGGGGTTCCCAGGTGTCCAAGGGGATTTCCCCAACTAGGTCCCTGGGCAGCAGAGGAGAGGGTGCCTGAACTGGCCTTCTCCCATAGACACACTGATGAATATCTTGAATATCACCATAGATCCTTCATCTGGAGAGGGATGGAGATAGAGACAGAGACTCACATTGGAGCACTGGACTGAGCTCCCAAAGCCCAGATGAAGAGCAGAAGAAGGGAGAACATGAGGAAAGAAGTCAGGACCTCGAGTGGTAAATCCATCCACGGAGACGGTGGGACTGATCTAATGGGAGCTCACCAAAGGACTTTTAATGTTCTCATTAAACATCATAGTGGTTAACTTAAAGATATATTGTTATATGTATAGGAGACTAACATTTATTTGCACCCATACACTTAATGAATAAAGGGAAAAATTCCATATTATGCCTATATATTATCCAGTATCAATTTAGAGATTTTGTTCTAAAAGTTTTCTAATTTTTTATTAAGTAGGTTTTCTCAAAGGTGTGATATGATTAAAGTCATTTATTGACAATGAATAGTCCTGATAGTAGTGACAAGAAATGAATGCCAGTAATGTTTCTAAGTAATGACATACTATGTATTTTAATGGAAACTTGGTAATTGATCTATAGATAATAGTGAAATAAGGTAAGTGAGGAGAAAAATATTTTAAAGTTTCTAAGACTAATTAATTTTCTAAGGGTAAAATTCCTCAATTATTCTAGTTCTACAACATTCCAATTCTTTATTTTCATATATAATAAGATTAAACATGTAAAATTTTATCTGTATATGTCAAATTAATAAATTAATAAATATCATAAAATAAATTTTGCATATGTTAAATCCACATCTTATTTAAAAATAAATGTAAAAATTAGAAATTTAAATCTGAGTTTTATATATAAAAGAAAGTTATCATTTTCCATTGGATAATGAATTATTTGAATTTGAAATTTGAATTAAAAAATTAACTATGAAAAAACATTCAAATTTATTTTTAATGATTAAAATTCCAATTAAAACCATAATTGGACATATAATGAATAGAATAACAGAAAGAGTCATTATCAAGTGCTGGTGAGAATTTGGGTAAACTGAATTTTGTGAAGTTAGTGAGAATTTAAGTTGGTATAACCAATTTGGAGATCGTTTGAAATCACTTTTTTAAATATATGAATATTCCTCTCAGTTACTGTCCAAGAAGAAACTGAATGTCACTTTATTTTTTAAAACAAGTAGAGGAAGACTTTAATTTCTTTCTTGATTTCTTCCTTGACCCAGGTGTGATTCAGTAGTTGACTGTTCAGTTTCCATGAGTTTGTCGGTTTTTTTGGGGGTAATGTGGTTGATGCCTTCTAACTTTAATCCGTGGTGATTTGATAAGACACAGGTGGACACTGATATTTTTTTGTATCTGTGGAGGTTTCCTTTGCTTCCGAGTATGTGGTCAATTTTTGAGAAGGTTCCATGAGCTGCAGAGAAGAAGGTATATTCTTTCCTATTTGGGTAGAATGTTCTATAGATGTCTGTTAAGTCCATTTGCTTCATTACCTCCAATAATTCTTTTAATTCTCTATTAGATGATGGGTATTGATGTAATCAATAGACACATCTCACAGATACTCAGGAGTGAAGGAATCAAACTGCAAAGGTTATATGGGGACAATTTTATTAATGGCATTCTCAAAAAGAGATTACAGCCCAGGATGTGATAACAGTGGGTTTGCATTGAGTTCCTTGAGGTGACAGAACTTTCCTGCCTCCTGATCAGCATAAAGGCTACATGAATCTGTATGTGTTAAATCTTCAAATAAAAGCAGAACAGTTAAAAAAACAAAACAAAAACAAAAAACAAAAAAAACAAGTAGAGGTTAGAAAGGAAGGAAGAAAATGGAACAAAAAACAGCCTTACTTCATTTTATAAATGTGGATTTGGGGATATTCATTCAAAACCAGAAATGTCTGAATGGAACCAAAACAAACAAACAAAAAAATTGAGGCAGCTTCTGCCCATCGAAGTGATTGGGGAACAAAGGGCTAGTAAAAATGTGCCCTGTCTTCTTCCACTAAATATGCATTCCAGTTGTACAGTATTAGTCCAAGAGATAACATCGGCTGTAGTGAAAGTCAGGTACATGTACCTCACAATGGTCAACTTTCCAAAGTACAGAAAAAGGAGATACCAAGGGCACATATTTTAACAACTGACTCAACAATCTCATTCCCCAAAGTCCTCTACAAGAAGTAGTATCTGTACGAGGCAAACAAAGAACAAAAATGTATAAATTGTAGATTTATTCCTATAATAGAAAATAGCACTAAAAATTAATAAAATGTACCTAGCCAATGACAGTGATGAAGCTTGGCACTTTAATGCTGACTGTGGAAAAAAATCTGTCACAAAAGAATAGATACAATGTGATTCTAATTATAAGAAGTGAAAAATATTGTGAAAAAAGTTATTTAGTAATACATTCATGTGTGCCAAGATCAGGAAAAGCAAATTAAGGTTTGTGGCTATCCCTTGTGAAAATAATGAAATCATGGAAGGGTGTATAGTGGGTTCTAATCAATGGAAATTAGTAAACATAGTTGTTTATTATATAAAATAGAAAGATTAAAATATTTTTATCTGAGTGATATATATGTGTGTGTGTGTGTGTGTGTGTGTGTGTGTGTGTTCAAATGAATGACAAGTCAACTCAAAGGAAACAGGACATTTGTTTCACTAGAAAGCCTTGCTCTCTTAGTATTTAAGGGTTATTTTGTCCTGAAATTTAATAATCATAGGAGACAGAGGCTTCACCAGGGAGGAAATACAATTATTATTATAAAAAATAATTGTTCACATAGTTTAAAAGTGACCTCTGTTAACATTTTCCATGGCACTTCTACTGTACAAATCATTGACAGGCCCTGTGAAACTTTGTGGAATCGTTTTCTTTGCTGGGGGCTCTATTGCACTCACTATGCTTCTCCATAAATCAGAAAATCATTTGAAAATCATCCCTTTAAGAAGTCATTTTTGAGTACTTGCTACATACACAACATCAAGGTATGAATTTAGAATAAATGCATCTGATTTCATCACAGTTTAGATTATGGAAAATAGGCTATAGAGCTTTCAAATACTAAACAGCAAAATGAAGCTAAACCACATGTATCAGATGTGAAGAATTCAACAATGAGACAGAGCCCGTTTCATCTCCTTGTCAAACAAGATCATGGCATCAGATAATTGGGAAATTCAATTTATGCTCTGTAGCTGACATGTCTGATCCCACCAGACACACTTTTGAATTTATTATCTCTGTGATGGAAAGTCCCTGGGCATGTTGAAGGTCTGTTAGGTCAAGCGCCACTGCATGTCTTACTGTTTCTGCTTCAAGGGTTTGTTTTTTTTTTTTTCCAATTTCATGGAAACTTACTCATCCTATACATGGCCAAAAATCTGATGTTATTGGTAACACTCCTATGTTCCTATGTAAGGTTTCTATGTTCCTGGCAACATAAGAAGCAAAGACAGATTTCCCCATAGTCCTGTCCTTCAGAGGTATATTTATGTTTATTTATAATATTCCCCTAAGGAGGTCCATAGCTTTGAGCTCAGCTTTCTACGCCAATATCCAGCTTAGTAACAAACTCATTATTTCCTTTCCCCCACTTCTTCTTTGTCTCTTTTCCTACTAGTGATTTTGGTGATCAGCTACCAAGTGAGCTAGGCACTCTCTAGTCTTGCCTCAGGAACAATTAAATTAAATAAATAAATAAATACATAAGTAATAAAATAATGACAAATTACAACAAAAATGAGTCTTTTTATTGAAAGAGGTGCATAGCCTATCATCAAATATCATTACCTTCTGGGAATGAAGATTTTTATCTATTATGCCTGTAGATCGGAAGCTGAGAAAGTAGGATTGCCCAGAATTCAATACCAGATTGGTCTACAATGAGTTTCAAACCATCCTGAACTACAGTATGAGACCATGTCTCATATGAAATAATAAATGTTATCACTGAAAAACAACTGAAGAGGGACTACCCTAGTGACTCAGTAACCACGAAAATCTCTTTCAGCTTGACTTTGTTAGTAATTTGGGGAAGACTAAGAACAGACTAGGACTATAGACTTTGACTTCAGTGATTAAAGCAGAACCATTGAAAATAAAGAAATGATGCTCCAAAGAATAAAACCATCAAATAATTAAGTAGTCTAAATGCTTTCTGGAAAAACAAAAGACACATTCAAAACAAATGGATGCTATACCAAGTAATCAGAATAAATTTTCAGATTGGAGCTACAGGAAAACATTTGACTTCTAATAGCCTTCTAATGACATTTATGTGCAAAAACAACTTAGAAGGTGTTGGTAAACACACTGAAGGGTTTTCTTGTTTACAATAGGCTTATGGCATATTACAGTTATGACTACTTTATATGAAAGCCAAGGCTCATAAAAATCTAAGTATGAATCTTAAAGTCAGATATCCCATAACCTTTACATAAATATACAAATTTAGAGAGTGGAATTCCAATACACACAATTCTAACTACCAGGCTGAACTTGAACAAACTTTACTGAAACATGTATAATGGATAAAACATTGGGAAAATCCAGATCACGACAAATGTAGGCAGGTTTACGCTGCCCAGTGCTAGAAAGTATTAGTAGTAAGGATAATAGACCATATAAATAATTCTCCAGTGTTCTATTATTAGAAATGTTGGGTGGGCACTAATTAAGACAGAGCCAGTCAGTGAACGTGACTGTTGAGTGGAAGAGTACATTCAGTATTTATATATAAACTGGATGTTCTGTTCACCTTTATATTTTTACATTTATAATCTTTATCACTGACCATGAAATTCTTTCACTGGTATGACATTCATGTCAAGATATGTTAAACAAACAATTGGCTAAATTTACAATGAAAGAAATATTTTATTTCTTTTCAATCAAAGACTGCTGGTACAATGTAAGCTTTGTTTTAATGTTTGTTTTTAATCTATGTATTGCCCTTTAAGTCTTAGGCATAAAAAGTAAATTTCATAAGGCCTATGACCAGAATTGGAAGAAATTTGTTTTGTGTGTGTTACATGCTTTTCAAACACTTTGCAACAACATTTATTGCATAACTCCTGCAAATTCACAAAAAGGAACTGCTTTCTGATTTCAAAAATCAAAGGAGTAAGAACATGTCCTGAACTTGATCTTCTTCAACTGATAGTAAGTGTTAAACTCTGAATTACAAATTTTCCTTCTCCCTTATTCTAACTTCCTTTTAGCCTTATGTTGTCAGCTCTAGGAAAAAGATGAAGATGAAAAGGAGCTGTATCTTCTGGCTGTATTCTACCCTTTATAACATATTTTCATGATTTATCCTTCACTAGAGTTTACTTGTTGAATTTTCAAGTTTACATTCAGAAGGGCTGAATAAATTCTTTACATTTCAAAAAACTGCATTCAGGTTTTTGGGAGTGCTCTAGGCATCTCCCTCTGTCCTATTAGATTCTGGGAGACTCCATCCTGTGGCTTTATGTTACTCTAAGCCTCCCCTAGAATCTGTCAGATTCCACAAAAGCAGATGCTTCATATGGAACATGATATAATGACTCAATAAAGTCTCTCTCTTGATCTTTCTTATTTTCTTTCTTTCCCTCTTTTTCACCCTCTTCCCTTTCCACTCTCTCAAGCATGCAGGATTCATTTCCATACCACTCTGTAGTAGAAGCACAAGGTTTACAATGGAGGGCTCACTGTAATGGGGAACAAGATTGTAAATTAGCACATAGCACATTCACATAATGGTTCAACTTCACTTAAAAATGATTAGGGTTTTTTTTAACTTTGTTAATAAAATAAGCTATAGTATAACATACTAGTGAAGTAATGTATAGTTTTTCTGTTGATCACACACCACAAATACCATAATTTATATTCTAAGGGTCTATGTGGCTTTTGGGAATATACAGTGAGTGATTGGATGTACAAATGATAAATTGACTTTTGTAATTCAAGTTCTTATTGTGTCAAATATTTTCCCATGTATTCCAAGTATTTTTAAATATATACTTAAAGAGAATAAGGATTTTTTTTCCATCAGAACCTTAAGAACATACCACACTAGTGTTCTTGAAAACTCTTACCGAAGTTGGATGTATTTTCACCATGGGATATATGCAATATAATAATCAAGACCATGTTCATAATTGGATATAGTTGAAGTACATTTGAAAATACTATGTAATTTGACAATCTATGGGATAGTTTAGTATAAAATGTTGTAAGAGTATCAAAGTAAAGAGTAATTCTACCTTAGAGACTTTATGAAATGTATCACATAGGATATCAAATTTTCTATGGGTTCCAAATGATGATCAAAAGTTTGGCAGATTGAAACACTGGGGAGGAACATTCAAAGTCTACGAAGAACACCTAAAAGTATAAGAAGGAGATGAGAACATGAATCAGTAGAAGAAAGAGAACGACTAAAAGCAGACATCCTTGTAGTTCAAGTTAAGGAAATTAAGCTTGAGACAAAGGGATAACAGAATGAGTTTTAAGCATGCAGGGTTCAATACAGAATTATAAAGTTTATCACAGGGCAAGAGAGATTGTTCCATGATTTAGAACATTTACAGTTCTTGTGGAGGACCCGGATTCAATTCCCAGAACCAATGTAGTGGCTCATAATCATTCATTTATCAAGTCCTAGGGGGATCTGATGCTCTCTTCTGGCATCCATAGAAAATAAATACTCATGTCGTCCATATGCACACATGCAGCAGGCAAAACACTCATACACATAAAATAATAGCTTGTTTTTAAAAAAGAAGTCAATGACATATAGCATTGTTTGAACAAAAGGATTGTATATGAGAAGGACTATATTACACGTGACACTATAAAAAAAATCAGGTTACCCATTATAGGACACACCTGAGAAAATGTTTTCACCATTTAAATATAAAATAAATAATTACTTATATGTTGATACTTTCTTTGCACTCCTGTCACACATACAGGAATACAAACCTACACATGTGCTAAGTTAAATTTTTACTTCTACTTTCTATTGTCAGTTCATTCAATGACATTATATCTGCTGACTACTGCTATTTCACTTTTACTTTGGGGACTACCTAATTTACAATCACCATTGTACAAGTTTTCTGTTCTAACCCTCTATATTAATATGTTTTATCACCATGAAACAGGTAACCAAAGTATTCACAAGTTTCAAATCATTAATCAACTATATTTTATATAGTTTTTCATTGTCCCATTTATTTGGAATTATCTAATCTTATTAAATACTCCTGTTTCTCGGAGGGCTTTAAAGAAAAAAACCTTAAAAACTGAATGTCTCATTTCATGGTTCAAAAGAGAATTAAAGTGTCTGTATAAAGGAAAGGCCAGAATCGTTAACTTCCAAACAGGACTGGTAACCAACTAAAATAAAATGAAATAGAGGAATGAACCAAACATTCTAAACCCATTAGGATGCAGAGAACAAGAGATCATGTGGTATCTAACCGAACTGATAAATTTACAACATGCTTCCTGCACCTGAGGATCAGGGATCATTGCAGAAGAGGTGGGTCAGCAGATATGGAAGCTGATTAAAGATAGGCTGATCATCCGGAAGCCTGTGACTGTCCATTCCCAGACTCGATGCCGGAAAAGCACTTTGGCTTGATGGAAGGGCAGGCATATGGGCATAGGAAAGCGGAAGGGTCTGCCAATGCCACAATGCCCGAGAAGGTGACCTGGATGAGAAGAATGCGGATCCTGCGCCGCTTCCTCAGGAGATAGCGTGAATCCAAGAAGATTGATCGCCATATGTATCACAACCTTTACCTGGAGGTCAAAGGGAATGTCTTCAAAAACAAGCGGATTCTCATGGAGCACATCCACAAGCTGAAGGCAGACAAGGCCTGCAAGAAGCTCCTGGCTGACCAGGCTGAGTCTCGCAGGTCTAAGACCAAGGAAGCAAGAAAGCGCCAGGAGGAGCGCCCCCATGCCAGGAAGGAGGAGATCATCAAGACTCTGTCCAAGGAGGAAGAGACCAAGAAATAGAGCTTCCCTCGAGTCTGTACAGAGTGGGCTGCCTGTGGTCTCAGGTGGATCAGTCATTAAAATAAAACAAGCCTTAAAAAAAATAGAAGAAGAGAAGGTGGGACAAGTGTTAAGAACCAGAGGAACAGGAAGTTTCCTGTGATATTGTGTCTCCTGGAAATGTCAAACAAACGACACCCATTACGTCTCATCAACAGAGCTGCCTAGACAAGACCCGAACAAGCAAGATACCAACGATGATGTTATTATGGAAGGGAGAAAGCTCATGAGGCTTTAACCGTAGGGAATTCACTACAGGCAACTGATGAATGCGAGAGAAAGAAAATGGTCTTTACTAGGGAACAGTGCCCAAATTAGTTATCTAAGACTAGTCCGTCATTTCTGAAAGCATGTATATATACACAGGAACATCATGTGAATCGAGCAGGTTATATTTTGGAATGTGTGTGTGTGTGTGTGTGTGTGTGTGTGTGTGTGTGTATTCATATGTAATAACAATTAATGAAGAGGAGGCCATTAATCTGAGAGAGGGCAAGGGGTAAGCATGAAAGGACTGGGAGAAAGGAAAGAAAAGAGGGAAGGATGTAATTATAATTTCAAATATTTTTAAGAGATAAATTCAGCATTTTGTTTATTCAGTTTACCCTTAGATATCAATTACTTTCCTATACTCAAGTAGTAGGTGTTTAAAAGTTTCTTCACAGTGGTCAATAGAATGCAAAATCATACATGTGGGCTTGGTATGTGTGATCTTTTGAAATACATTCTGTTGATTTTAATTAACATATATGGTGTAATGGTCAGCTATTACATATAATGAGAACATGGATTTTCTTTATAATTATTTTCAGAAAAAGCATTTTCAAAATAATTTTTAATAATTTCCTTAGATTTGCTTTTATTTTTTTTAATACTGAATAATAAGCACTATCTGACTGCATTGTCCTAAAAGCCATGCAGTATCTAACTTTGCAGTTTATATATGAAACCTACTCATGATAAATAGTAAGTGCAGAATTAATGTCCTTAGGCCCAGTATGGGACTGATTTTCTCTCTACTTCCCTTTTTACCCCTTCCTATCTCCTTTGTTCCTTTTCTCATTTCCCCTTCCCTATTCTTCTCTTTTCTCACACTTGGTCAGAATCCAACTTAGTTCAATTCGGTGTACTGAAAATAATATTTGGTGTGGTTTCAAGTTAGCAACTGCTATTTTGAGAAGGAAACCATATTCCGTCCACAAATATTTGTGAAATGTTTATTTATGCAATGATGTTAACGAGACAATAGAATCAAAACAGTAGACAAGAAAAACATGAAAATGCTCTCCTGGATCCTCCAGTTTATTACAGGGTATAGGAAATGGAAAAAAAAAACAACCTCACAATATATGTGATATAGAAAGAATTTTAAAATACACTAATATAGACAGAGCACAGAATACACAGAAAATAAAAGAGAAATATTTGGATTTCCTAATTCAAGTAAGAATCTGTGTGAAAGTTCAACAAAACTGGGAACTGTAGGAGGAAAAGTATTCAACCCTACAATAGAATGAGCATTGTTTATCCAAAACTAAAAGCTTCTAATGAGATCTCCTGAGATGAGATCTGACCTCCCTTTCTGTTCTGTAACGAAAACTGTAAGACACAGTTTTTCCCTATCAACATGCTGTGCAAAGATAAGGAACTTAATAATAGACTGTGCTGTTAAGAGAAAACTTGCTCATAGCTTCATGATATATGGGATTTGACAATATGCTACTATGTTTATATTTGTCCCTATGGATTCTTATGTACATATATAGCATATTTTAATGCATTTTTGTTGTTTTTAGAGACAGGATTTTTCTATAGCTTTGGAGACTTGTAGAACTCACTTTGAAGACTAGGTTGGCCTCGAACTCACAGAGATCTGCCTGTCTCTGCCTCTCAAGTACTGGAATTAAACTCATACGCAACCACCGCCTGGCATGAATAGCATATTTTTTAAAGTACACATAAAAAACTGCTAAAATTAAAAAAAAATAGGGGACACAAACTTGTGATCTCAGTCCTTGGAGGTTCAATGGTGTCCTCAGCTATAGAGCGAGTTCAGTACCAGCCTGCATTGCATGGGCTTTTAGCTCAAAACAGAGCAAGTGCCTGGTGTGGCACATCAGGGAAACTGGGGTTTGAGTTAGACTCTGCCTCAAACCACACCAGAACACAAGGTAAACTAAACTAAATCAAATATTAGCAAAAAGATTGTAAAATCAGTTCCATCTATGAATTGAAATGGTATAAATTAATATACTAAAGAAACTTCTTGCATGTCAACTTTCATTTGCCCATTTAACTTGTATGTGATCAACGATGAGTTAAAATGAGTTAGATAATTAGAATTTCAAGAGCACTTCATTTGTCTCTTATTCCTGAAAAATCCTTTATACAAAAGGTTTATAAATACACACACCAACCATTTATCCATCCATACCCTCCATATTTAGTCTTCTTTCTTTAGCAGCTAGACTCAATGCATGGTCCAAAGAGGACCTGTAGAGTGTACAACATCAGACAGTTTTCTATATCACTAAATTTACAGTTTGGGAGAAAAGCTAGTCCATGGTGGTAAATACAAACAGCATATTGAGAAAGCAGATAAAGAGGATGGGGACAATTAAAAGACTCCTCAATGGGGTTGATCAGGGGAGGGGGACGGAAATGGAGGCGGTAGCAGGGAGGAGGCAGAAATCTTTAATAAATAAATAAATTTTAAAAAAAGGAAAAAAATAAAAATTGCTTTTAATGTATTCATTTAAAATATTCTAAAGAAAATATTTAGACAAACTCTGAGCTTGAAGAAAAAGAACATTAAAATAAACATTCCTAGGGTTGTTGATATAGCTCAAGGTTATAGCACTTTCACAGTATTATTGATGCCCTGGGTTTAGCTGCCAGACACACACAAGGAAAGAAAAGTGAGGCAAATGGGGGTGTAGAGGAATGGAGAGAGAGAGGAGGAAGAAACAAAGGAAGGAAGGAAGGAAGGAAGGAAGGAAGGAAAACAAAAAGACATTTTTAAGCTTGCTCCTGATTTTTTCTGTTTTGGAAACTATACATCACATTGTAGTCTCAATGATAATACTGGATCTGTGGGTGCTGCTCAGCGATAGATCACCAGACAAATATGCTTGAGGCACTGAGTTCTGCTTCCATACAACAACCACACACAAATACACACATACAACACACTAACCTATTTTGCATTTTATGAAGGAATTTCTCATAGTTGAATTACAAAAATAAATCAGAAATACTAGTATATAATTTGCATGAAAACCAAATAAAATTTTAAAGTATTTTCAACACGCTTTGTATGAAATTTCACGTAGATAAATAGTTCTATGTCTATGTTGCTTCTGTCCAGACAATAATTGTTATTATTTCATAACCAATTTCACCATTTTAAGTTGTAATTTCCAATAATTGCTAGGAAATATATTTTGTTCACTAACACTTGACTAATGCTATAAGATGTAAAGGTCAAATTTCATTACAAGAATGAGACAAAGATAAAGCAAAATACTGTTTTCTGCTGATGTTAACAATAATTGTCTTTGGTACTGCATGAATAAATTCATTCAAAGTAATTTTTACAGAAGAAAAACTGAAAATTTACCATATGATTAAAGGAAAGTATAGTTGTTCTTCCTGTGTATTTGTTATGTATTTTAAAATAATTTTTTACAGTAGTTGTAAGGATTTCTTGGATTTATTTGTTTTATTAAAATATAATGAGGTTATATAATCTCGTATTAACACTAAACTTAAAATTTGATTGGAAAATACATTCAGATTAGAAGTTCATTAGATTAAAAAGTGAGTTTTTGTTTTACAAAATGATGCTTTTAAAATTATCTATAGACATATTTAAATACCCAAATACCAGAGTACTTTTATGTATATATCAGTACTGCGGTTTGCTGGCATGAAGGGTTAGGAGAACTGTCAAACGAGAAATACGGAAATTATCAAAGTAGAACCTACAGAAGACTCTTTTGGCATTGGAAAACAGAAGCAATCCCTTCAGACATCTGGACTCAATCTGTTCATATATTTTTGATTTTAAAGTAAATCTCTGCTTTATGAAATAAAAATTAGGATAATGCAATGTTAGCCAGCTTGCTAGTTTTTCCTGAGTTCATCCAATGGATTAAAACCTGTTACAAGCTGCTTGCATAGATAGCTCCAAAGTGGTTGGACTGAGGAGTTTTATTTTATTAAAACTTTTCATCAGCCAATGAAAATCTAAAAAATAAAATTTCAGTGATACAAAATATATACTACACCCTGTGAAATGGATGTGAATAATTTGTCAGGGGAATCTGTATATTGGCTGTGACGAAAGTGATAGGCTACACACATTACTGCACAAAATGAAATACTGCAAAAAGCATATCAGTAGTCAAAACCCAACCCCCCAAAGTTCATTATCATATGTGCAATCATTTTTAAACATCAAAAATATGTTTGCAAAATTTGCTTATCAAGATGAGATGGAGAAATCTATCCCATATATTAAAAACAGACAAATATGACATTAATTTGGGAATTTGAAATAAAAAGTATCTCTAAGTCAACAGCTTGATGATATTTGCATCATTACAGATGCACAAATTGTAGTTTCATAGTCTAAACATTTCCCAGTAGCAGGCCTTTTGAGTTCTTTACTTACTCCTTTAATGAAATGAATTAGTGTCTTAATTGTGGCATATGGTACATAGTCTGTACCATTTTCAGTATTTTATTTTGGGGAAATGGGATGACTATATCAGAAGATGTGCCCCTATTAGCAGGAATGTTTTGTTATCTTATTTTATTTAATAATGTGCATCAAAATTCACATCTAAAGTCTAAATGTGATACCGTATGGAAAATTCTTGGCTTAATGTTTGCCATGTCATAATACTTCCACAAGATTAATTTTTAATTATTTATAAATGAAATCATTAAGTTATGTATATTGCAGAACCCATCAGGAAATTACATGAGTCTCTATTTCTATTTGGACAATCTGCTTATGTGAGAGAAATATTCAGCTCATTTATCCTTTGTCAAATGCCTTCTCTGTAAACATTCTAGTCTGCTCTACAAGTATTCTGGCTTAGAAGAACACTTGTTTCTTTTACTATGCACATGATAGATGTTTAATTATTATTTGTTTACTACATTAGGAAGAAATGACAAAAATATTCCTTGTTAACTGAAGGGTAACTTCAGTCTTTACCCTGCCACACACAAATTGTAGAAAAAAAAATGACTATCAGTCAAATGAATATAATTTGGGGTATTCAGGTAATTATGTTGATTTCTTAATTGGGTTACCAATCCCCAGAAGCTGAATTTGGACCTAATCAACACATCCTATCAATCCTTAATTTCCACATTAATCTTCCTGAAAATTTGTTCTTATATCCTTCTAGAGCCTTTATCTCCCTAATTAGGACAATAAATCTGATATTCACAGCAGCAAGGTGCAGAAATGATATTATTTGGTTTAGAAACAATATATATACACAGATTTATACATATATATGTACACACACATATTTATTTCCCTGATTCCTCATAAAAGGGATCATGGGTGTTAAAATACAGTACTATGACCTATAAAATTAACCTAGGAATTCAGTTATTCCCCATTTTCCCAAAGAGAAAATATACTGCTTGCACGGCCAAGGAAAGTTTGAAGGACAAATGTGGATACATAAAACTTTCGGACCTTATGTCAACAAAACAAAAATGCTTTTATGACATGATAAGAAATTTCAAGCTATTTTTACATGTGATAAATTGTAGCTAAAAATATTAGAAATGAAGAGGGTTTTTCTGTTTATGAAATAACTGTAGTCATTCTTTTTTAAATAGTTGAGATGCCATTTTCTTCTTTGTTTTAAAAAATATGTTTACATTATCTAATATCTTACTTTAGAACACACCATCTCTATTTCCACTTACAGGATTTGAGATAAAGGACCTTGATTATTTATATTATTCATTAAAATTTTATCCTATGCTATACTTATTTGCTTGCTAGTAAGAAAACTGCTGTTTTTATTTCCCCCTTGTTGTTTATATGCGATTTGTCAATTTAATAACATGACTCTGTAATATTTTATGCATGTATATGTATACCTCTGAACTATAAAACTCTCATTGACAATAACATCCAACAAATATCAAAAATCCAAAATCCTGTTTCAAGAAGTACCTTAGTCAACGTGTTCCTTCAATTTGTCCATTAATATCTTTAGGTGATCTCATAGATCTACAACTACCAGGTATATCTCCACCAAACATCATTCAAAGCAATCAGCTGAGAATATTTTTTTAAATTAAGAAATGTTATAATATAATTAAAGAGACTTTTTAAAGACATTCTCTCATATAAGAAGAGATATCTTTCATTACTATAGCTTTAAGTTACTTGAGGTAGAACAGTTGTCTATTCATACACTTATTCATATTTCATTCATTTGCTCACTGAGTCTTTATTATATTCAAATGAACTCTACAATGTATATCTGTAATATAAATGGACTTATACATACAAGTAATTTCAAAAAATAAACATTCAGTGATTATATTTAGGAAGGAATAAGAGAATGAATAAAAGAAACATACTGCAGCGAAAGCAAATTTAGGAGCATGAAAGCACTGGTGCCTATAATAGAGAAGGGATAGCAGTCATGAGGAGATGCTTTATATGGGAGTAGATAATTAGTTCCATTTGGAACATGTAATTTGGAGAATGATGGGGAGGGACACATAATGGGAGATGTTCTGTAGGTGTAATGATATTAAGAGGGAAAAATTCAATTATAACTCCGCCAAATTATATCAGCTGTGTCCAAACCATATTGATTGCTTGGGTGCATAGCTGATGTGCAGTGTAATGGACAAGCATGTGCCTAACCTCTCTTTCAACTATAATTTATTTGTTTGCTTTGGTGAAAAATATGAAGGATGACATAGCAGAATCAGGCTGTACATGAGTTCTCGCTCATATTTGTCTCACTGTTCTTGTGGCTCTCATTCTACAAATTGATGAGACTGTTTCATGTGCAAGTGATTTATTATGGTAACTACAGATATTAAAATACATCATAGACATGAAAGCAGTTGGAAGTGATGAACCAGTCTGCCCCCATCTTAGATTTAAAAGCTGTATTATATCAAGAACAAACTATGGTCATTCCCATTTATGATCAAACCTCTGTTTCTGAAGGATTAGACTATGCCCCACCTGTAATCTTAAATACAAATAGTTCTGTACTCCTGTTCCAGGAAATGGCGACCATTTCTCGGTTTCAAAAAGTTATTATAACAACACTACCTTTGTTTCAAAAGGTTGTTCTAACTTTCTCTTTTTATGTGTACCTTGTTATGATCACTTTACAATCATGTCTTTGTTACAGCAGGCCATTATGGCTAACTTCTTTTCCTCCAGTAACACCAATTTTTTTGACCACCAAATTCTTCATTTAGAAATTACCTACACCTAAACAACAACAACAAAAAAAAACAAAAACAAACCAAAATATCCCTGTCTTCTTTGTCCAGTGTTGATCTATTGAACACTGCTTCTAGTGTAAGACAGTCCATGTACCCGAATAAAAATGTTTGCTTTAATTAATTGCTTGCTTGAATTAATTTGGTCATGATGATTTGGGTCAGTGGTCTTTCTCTTTGCAACTTTGTGATTAATAGAAGATTGAAAATTGTTGAAAAAAATGGATGATTCTGTGATGTTACAACTTTCAAAAACATGAACTTCTGCTAAATCCCTGAGTAAAAAAGAGCCTTGAGTACATATGTAGCTAAGATAATATCCTGGGGATTGATTTTTTAAATACTCACATAATTCAATCATAAGCTACTTTTCTGGCCCGAATTTTGGAATTTTCCCTTAAGCATTGAACATTTCAGAAATATAAAACTGCCCTAGTATTTATCAAGGCATCTTTCAGCTGCATCCCTTTAAACTTTAGCACATACTAATCCCTTTCAACTGCAATGTAAACCCTACTCTTCACTACCATCAACCCTATTGTTAATCATTGAAACATTACCCACTTACTTCCTACTATACGGAAAGCTGTTCCTTTCCTTAAATGACAGACTTTCCAGTTTAGATCAGTAAGCACAATCCAATTTGTAAAGGTTACTTACTACTGCAAGTAGGATATTCAATGTTTTATACTGCATACTATACTAGATTATGAGCTCATGAAATGTTTTATCTGTTTTATCATTTTCCTATCTCCACACCTAATTCAAACACAGGCATACAATAGGTGACTAATAGAAGTTTCTTAAGTGAATGGTTAAACCATCAGTTTTGAGGACAATGTAATACTAAACTTTAATAATTATCTATGATGATATAAATATGATGTGTGAAGAAAGCAAATGGAGGGACTGAAGAGATGGCTCAAAGGTTATTGGCAATTATTGGTCTTGCAGAGAAGCAAGGTTTACTTCCCCGCACTCACATAGCAGTTCAAACCCTCAGTAAGTCTAGTTCCAAGGTGTCTGCTTATCCTCTTTTTGTCTCCTTGGACAATTGGCGTGAGAAGAGCACACTTTATTAAATTCAAGCATATACTCATACACATAAAATACAAATAATTCTCTTTAAAAATGCTAATGGAATCCTAACAAGGATATCATCCTAAATTTATTATAGTCAGACATGTAGTCAAATGAACTGTTTTCTACTTGCTGTGGGGATAATGCATGTTTTTTATTATTTATTGTATAATACTCATTATAAATTATATAAGCAACATATACACACATTGCAATATGCATATTGTAAAGATACTTTAAATTTAGTATAAATAGATAAAGAAATTGTATTATTTTAAGATGTTTAATCCATTCCCAAGCAAGAGGAGTAGGAAAATATTATCATTATAATTATATTCTCACTTCTCAAGCAATAGATTGAAACAACTGTGATTTAAGTATATATGTATGTGTCTGTATATTTACATAGGCATATTCTTATATGCTAATATATTAAAATATTTCACTCTAATTTAATGAAAAATAGACTACATATTATTAAACGTGTAAGTACTCAAATGTGAATAAGTAGCAACCAATTGCTATAATATGGACCAATTGGCCAATTGAGAAGTTATATATTTGCTCACATATCAATTTCTCTTCCATCGTAAAGATGTGGTTCATATTAAAATTTGACACTAAGATGCCTGCAATATCAATGCAAATAGAATTCATAAGGTGAATGGTTCCAGTGGTTGCTGTTACAAATTTGATTGTAACTATTGGGTTCAATTCAAAAGTCTATTTAGGCTCAGTCATTAGTAGTGCAGAAATGAATGTCTGGTGGTATATGGCTTTAATTCCTGCACTCAGTGGATAGAGGCAACCAGATCTCTGTGAGTTGAAGGCAATTCTGGTTTACATAGACAGTTTCATGCCAGACAGGTTTGAGGTACACTTTGGGACCCTGTCTCAAACAAAACAAAACAAAACAAACAAAAAAGGTTTCAAATTTCTAGACCACCCAGTTTCTTAGAAAGAAAGGAACTTCCTATTTTTTCTAGCTTATCTGATATTTCAAGTATCTTATTGCGATAGCTCAAACAGAATGTTTAAAGGAAATTCAGTTAGAATAAGGAATTATATTTTCTAAGGCATGATCTCCAATTTAGATCTATTTAATACTCAGATACTACTGATGACAACTGATTTGAAACACACAAATATACAGGCTTGTGTTTGAAAAAAAATGAGAACTTATCTCTTAAAAGGAATGATGCTAAAAGGGTCGTAATATTCCAGTTTCAGAAAACAATCTTAACTCATCAACATTTCCATCCTGTGTGGTTAAAAAAATACGGGATATACAACTAGTTTCTATATTGGAACCCAAGGTATTTTAACTACAGGAGGAAATAAGGAGGAAAAGACAAAATATTTGTATAATGTTACAGGAATCAAAACAGTGAGCTGTGGGCACACATTGAGAGCAATAGTAAAATAAATGGTTGAATCTAAAGAAAAGAAACTTTGAAAACCACTTTACATTATGTAGAATTTGGATGCTGGAATCTTCCAGTTCTGGAACTGAGGAGAAAAACAACTGGTGAACTGAGAAAGAAAGTATCTTTTAAAATGCAAAACGCCAAGCAAAGTGATTTCCTGACAGTTGAAATAGGGGATTCCCAACCCTTTAATTTATCAAGAGAACCAAGTTGACATCAAAGGAAGGGAGAGAGAGTGGGAGAGTGGAACAAGCAACTGTGATCCTTCCGGATGCAACCTCTCAGCACTCTAACCCATTTCCAGTACTTAAAAATGAATTTTATCCAAACAGACGAGTAAAGTTTCCATGAAGGGCAACATGCCCATCTCTTCCATTTAATTGGAGATAATTGTGTTGAAATGAAAATGTGTTTTAAAGAAAGAAAAAATGACTGGTTATAGACACTTCTACATCCTTATAAAAATATTTACTTAAATGTATAGATGCAAAAATAAAGGGGTTCATGGATGCATAGCAAACATTCTCTTGAAAGAATTATGGGGATCATAATGACAGGGAAGCAGTAGTATGGAATAGGGTTACCAAGAAAATGTATGCTAACTTTGCCTTTACCTCCCACCCCCTTTTCTCAGAGGTTTAGAATCCTCAAAAGGTTCACAGGTGGAGCTGGGTGATTAGATGTTAGAAAACTGTGCTTTATTTATTTTTGGCATATTGTAGTGAACTGAATTTAAATGAACTGCAGGAAACTCGGGGCAACATCCAAAATCAATGACTAAGGAACTGGGAGATCTTAATCTGTGTAAAACTTAAGAACAAAATATGCAATTTAGGGCTGTGCTAATTAAAGGAAAGAGATAACACTAAAAATAACTTAATGGTGCTAACTTCAGCAGGCAGCAGAAGAGGTCTGCCACAAATGGATCTTTTCAGGAGGGGTGGTCTGTGTGTGTGTGTGTGTGTGTTTGTGTGTGTGTGTGTGTGTGTGTGTGTGTGTGTGTATGCATGAGAGAGGGGGAGAGAGACAGAGACAGAGAAAGAGAGACTGGAAAGGCAGAGAGAGATTGGTGAGGCAGAGGGAGAGAGAGACTTAATTACACAAAGGAGGAACTGAAGAAAAGAGATTAAAGAAGTGCTTCAGAATGGGGAACCATTTGAGAGGCAGTGATGAGGATCTTATCCTGATAATTGAAGCAGCTTAAATTAGGCATGTTGCCAGAAAACCCACTACAGGGTAAATACCTCTCTGGTGTCAAGGAGATAGATGCACATCAAGTTAGGGAGGAGAACAGCAGTGGGGCATATCACCAGAACAAAGAGGGGTGAGTCAGGATTTGGGTGCTGATATAAATAGCTTTAGGTGTACTCTTACTCAGCATGCTTTCTTTGTCCTGTGGTGGTTTGTAAGAAAATGACCCTTATAGGGAGTGACACTATTAGGAAGTATGGCCTGTTGGAAGAAATGTGGGGGTGGGCTTTGAGGTCTCATACATGCTTAAATTATGCCCAGTGACATAGTTAATTCTGAGGACTGCAGATCAATATGTAGCACTCTTAGCTCCTTCTCCAGCACCATGTTGGCCTGCATGCCATCATTTCCCACCATGACAATAATGGACTAAACCTCTGAACTGTAAGCTATCCCCAATTAAATGTTTTCAGTTATAAAAGCTGCCGTGGTCACGGTGTATCTTCACGATAATAGAAGCCTAAGACACCTGCCTTACTTTGATTCATTTTGCCTTATTTCTCTGGGTGGAATGTACTTGAGACTGATTCTGTCACTATTGAAAGACAGATGAATAATTACATCCACTTTAAAATGCAGATGCAGTGTAAGCTTCATCTTACACTCTGTGTAGCATTCAGCGCCATTACCTGGTTGGTAGTTTGTCAAATTGACACAAGTTATGATATTTGGGAAGAGGGAACCGCAACTGAGAAAATATCTCCATCAGAGTGGATTACAAGCAAGTCTGTGAGGTCATTCTCTTGATTTATGATTGCAGTGAGAAGATCCAAACCACTGTGGGTGGTGTCATTTTAGGAAGTTGGTCTTGGGTTTTATAAGAAAGCGGGCTGAGCAAGCCATGAGAATCAACTGAGCACAAAGTATTTCTCTATGATTCCTGCTTCTGCTCCTGCTTGAGTTCCTGTCCTGACATCTCTCAGTGATGGATTAGGCACCCCTGAAGTTGTAATATAAAACCAACCATTTCCTCTTCAAGTTGGTGTTTGTCTATTTTATCTCACTATAGAAAAACAAAGTAGGACAGGCATCATAAATCTTACTAGCGAATTAAGGAATAGTGGAAGCTATTAGGACACTGATAAGCTCACAGATTTAGTAAAACCAATGCATCCTTTATAACACATTATAAATACAATTTAAATAGATTAACAAGTTTCAGAAAAGCAGTACTCAACACTGAGCTTCCAAGATGCATTTAATAAGGTTAGAGAAACCATGCTCTACTATGACTCAAGTCCTGTGCTTGTTTCTGGTTTTTCTTTTTTCTTTTTTTAACAACTAAACTTCAATCATTCTATTCCTTTTCCTGATGTAATCTTTTATGGTTAAAATAATGAATGCAACATATAAATTACATACCTGAAATAATTATACTACTATCACAATAAAAATATTTACCGAGAACTCAATATTAGCAAGAAATTTATCTTAGTCATTTATTTGTCTCTTTCACTTTGCTGCATATCGCCTCAATTGAGTGCTCCTTTTCCCACAGAATCTGGGGATTGTAATGACTTCCTATTTGTCACATCTTCTATTATAGCCATCCTCTGTGGCGGTTTCAATTGGTTTGGCACCCATAGATTTATGTGTATGAATGCTTGACCCATAGGGAGCGGCACTATGTGAAGGTGTTGCTTTGTTGGATTTTTTTTTGTGTGTGTTGTGGCATTCTTGAAGGAATTATGTCACTGTGGAGGCAGATTGCTTCTTGTTGCCTGCAGATCAAGAAGTAGAACCCTCAGCTTCTTCTCCAGCACATGTCTGCCTGCATGCCACCATGTTTCATCATGACGATAAAGACTAAAATTTTGAAACTGTGAGCCAGCCTCAATTAAATATTTTATTGTACAAGAATTTCCATGGTCGTGGTGTCTCTTCACAGCAATAGAAACCCTAGCTAAAACAATTCCTATGTATGGATCAAGCATTCAAAAATATGAGTCTATTGGGGCCATACCTATTCAAACCACCACCCTATCATTTCTGTGGCTTTGTTGATATTTATTTTGTATAGCCTGTTTATTTTTACTTCAAATGATATTTTCCTTTGGTTCTTTTATACTTTCTTTTTCAGTGATGCCATTGATGTGAAATCTACAAGCTACAACAAATGGGCCAGATCATATGTTTGTTAAACAACATATTTTTAGACTCAAATGCAGCTAGCTCACTCATGGTGATCTATGTTATTAGTTATGGATGGTTTGGTACCAAAATTAGTATACTTAAATGAGCTTGATTGAGTTTGGAAGGAGTGTAATACAGAGAGGAAAGGAGCAAAGAGAGCTAAGTAACACTAAAGATTTTTGTTAAAGGCATAGGGAAATAATATCTCATGGTTTTTCTTAAAACATAGGTGTGTGTGTGTGTGTGTGTGTGTGTGTGTGTGTGTGTGTGTGTGTAGTTTGAGTTATGTGATACAAGTTCATAATGATCCCCCTCCAGGAACCAGAGACTAACAATAACTCCAACACTAAGCAAGGTAAACCTTTTGAGTTGTAGATTAGAAACCCTCTCAGCAATATAAACTATTGCTTTTGTTCTTGTTGGTCTCACATAACTTAAAGATAAGACACTGTTGCTGAAGACATGTAGATAGAGACACAGAACTTGGAGGACTCTAGCAGGTACTGCTTAGAAGCCGCCTCTTGAGGGCAAACTCTCATAGTATCAGAAGAAACTGGGCAAGGTACTAAGGGAGAAAAGTAGTGTAAAGCTTGTGAATCACAACAGTTGCTAGCCTAATAATGCATTCCTAATTGTGTAAATGTGGCATATACATATATATATATTAAGCTACATTCAATAGGGAAGAATTCATGCATGGTACTGTAAATATAGCCAACTACCAATGGTTTGACAGAACATGGATCCTAGAGAACAATCTAGTACTGCCATTTTCAAAATCTAAGTCAATACAACATTTAACTATAGTTCAGAGACCTCATCAAGGAAACTTCTTTTTGTAGCAGATGGAGAAGTTACCACAGAGACTCAAACCTGGTCAAAATGTAAAGGATAAGTGACCCTATTGTGTCCAACTCCATTTAGCCTAACTACAACACAACCCCTATATATCTTAAGGCTCAGGGAAGTCATTCAAGAAAGAAAGGAAAGATTTTAAGAGCCAGAGGATCAGAATGTGTGCTGTTAAATAATGTCTTTAGGCATGATCGGGGAGTTCCACCCACTATTGTAGCCTAGACAAGATCTGCATAAAGACCACACCACTTCGCATGCTTACCTCAAAGAGATGATTCAAGAGTGAGATCATCTTTGTAAACACAAGCATTAGTCTGTCCACACTGGGACTGGTCATAGCTGCCTAGAGCAATAAGGAGCCCAGGTTCCTTAGAGGAACACAAAGCTTAACCTTCTGCAAAAGCTCTCAGGGTGGCAAGGCTAGGAAGCTCAGAATTTTGAACTTCTCCCCTCCTGAAAACAATGTCTCTGAGTCTCAATTAGCTATGCTTTGCTTCCAGGGCAAACCAATGTTAAATTGGTACTGCTCAGACCAACAAGAAATGAAGATGAAGTCAGAGCCTGATTCCCATGCAAGAGCATGTTCATGCATATGAGTTCTGTGTGCATTCATGGGTATGTACTTAGAGCAGTGTGGCAGTGGTGTTGAGGGACACTTTTTTTGGGTGAACAACATTAGGTACCTATCTCTCAGATAATGAAAATTCATTGTAGCTTGAAAAACTTGGTCCCCTTACCCTGGCACGAAGGATTCCAAATAAATCAATTTCCTAATTTAGTTTTATAATGTGTTTTTGATGAACTTTAAATTTATAGATACTCATTAAAACAGTAAAGAACTATGTAGCATACCGAAGGAAAATCAATATCATTGCTTCCTAGATCACCAGAGTTAATTGTGCTAGGTCTTTTAACTTTTCACCTTTGAAATTCCTCATTTAAAATAAAAATGAATGGATCACTATCTCCTCTACTTCTTTATACGTCCTGTCCATCATAAGTGAACTGCTAGTTTAGGAATCATTAGACATAAATAATCAGTGGGGTGTGGAGGCAGGTAGTAATAGTAATCAAGAGGAAGTAGCAAGATTAAATCACTTTATTACGTCCTTGAAAAATTTACGAATTTTTAGCATATACAGTCTATTTAAGATTGTGAAAAAGATCTCTCTAGGGACTACAGGTGATTTCACACATTTATATGAATTCTTTAATCGCATATCACCAATGAGCATAGCACAGTTTTCTATTATTAGCTATTTTGTTATCATGTACTCATTGTATAGAATAGTGAATTTCATAAAGAGATATTGTCACACATGTATTAATTACCTTTCTGGTTTCTGGGATATAGATAAAATGACGTAGCAAAAGGAAGAAAAAAGAGAAAAATATTATTTGGGCTCCTAATCTGATGTCACAATCTGTTATACCAGGAATATCTTGGTGGCAAAAACTCATGATGACTGATCACGTTGCATCCATAGTCAGGAAACAGCTATGAATGGTGATACTCAGCATACTTTCTGTTATTCAGCGCAGGATGTCAGCACACAGAATAGTACTGCCCAAAGATAAGGTGGGTCTTCCTTTCTCGATGAACCTAATCTAGATAATCTTTTACAGGCATACCCATAAGCCAACCAAATACTGACGGTGCCTCTCAGGTATACCCAGAGGCTTGTCTCCTAGGAATTCTAGACCCTGTGGAGGTGATAATCAATATTAATCATCACAACATGTAGATAGTACACTTTAATACATATTCATCCTCCCATTACCCTCTATAATCATCCTCCCGTTACCCTTATGATCCCTTTATTATGCTTCAGATATCTCAAAGAGCACCCCCTTCTACTTTCCTATCTTTAAAAAGAGAAACTCCAAAATCTGAGTGTGATACTGTCTTTCTGCCTGGCTAAGTTTGCTTAGAATCATGATCTACCAATTTAACTTCAACTTTCCTTGCCAAGAAAGGATATATTTTCCTATCTGGAATATATAAGTACAGTTTATTAAATAAATCATTAACAGAGATGTGGTCAGCATTATGAAAATCCAGAGAAGATTATGAGAAATACAGAGCTCACTTAGCCCTAAGGATCAGGGGAAAGGAGGTTCATTTACCAAAACTAGAAAACCAAAAGAAAGACCAGAGAGAGCAAGAAAAAAATGTGGTCTTTGCAAAGGGACAGTGGCAATCAGTGGGGTCTTACAAAAAGGAAGGAAATAAATACTATCATTTCTTTTCCTCTCAGCACCTGTTCCCTTCTCTCTCAATTGGAATTCCTAAGCTAAGACACAAAGCAAGGTGGAAAAGAATGGAGAGGAGATCTGATAATACAGAAGGAGATAGTTTAAGATTAAACACTTGCCTTTCGTGTTAGCTAGTATGTTGCTTGTTGCCTCTTTAGTAAAATAAATCTATTGATATCTATTAATAATACTACCAAGGAGTTAGTAAATTTCTCCATGAGTCCTGATACCTTGAGCAAGCTAGTAGATGGTTGGTAGATGGATGGATAGACAGATGGATGTATTGACAGATTGTTAGTAGGTGGAAGAAGTCAGCCAACTTTCTATATTATCATAAATACATACTTGAACATGAAGTCTCTCTTTATCTTTGTACTATGTGGGGGGGCAAGGGCCAACACTGAAGCAGTAGATTTCATATTGACATTGGTAGCAAACAGTTATAGTTCAAGTCTTTATAATTTGAATAGGGGTATTATAATAGTTATTTAAAATGAAAAACAGGGAAAGAAATGGAACTGTTTGCTTTACTGCATCTCCATAATTCCTTTCCTTTTCTGTGACCATAACCACGAATGCATAATAGAGTCATTAAGCAGACTTTTAAATTGAGATACTGGGACCACAGGCCACTTAAGTCAGAACTCCTGAAAACAGGACCCGGGGGAGGGGGGACTATTTGTCAAAGTTCCAAAGCACAGCCAAGTTTGAGAACTATTGATTTGCTCTCCCTGAGATCTATCCCTACAAAGTCCACAACTTTTCTAGTCCCCCTAGTAATTAACATTTAAAGGAAGCTAAATGCCACCTTGCTGATAATGTTGTATGTGATACAGATTGCAGAAATTCTTTGGTTTGAAGTCTGGGGAAAATTTACATATAAAGGAATAAAAAAACACCCAGCTTGTAAAATAACCTGTGTTAGTTGAGATTATTTGAATGCTTTCCTTTACTGCCTCCTTATCAGAATTCAAAGGGGCATGGAGCTTTTAGAACAGCCCTAGTGAGGAACACTTTATACTCTGTCACTGAAAAATGAAAGTGTTCATTTCCTCTCAGACAAGTCAATAACAAACAACTATTTTCTAGCAACTGGACCATATCCATCTATTCATTTCCTGTGCCTCATTGAACATCATTAGGAACATAGCGGGTTTTTAGTTACTCCCAACCCTAGTTACTGTAGAATTAGTCAATTACACGACAATTAAAATAAAAAACAGCAAGGAGGGTTTTCTTTTAAGCAATACTCAAAGCTTTCAAAAATTGGTAGACTATTTATTTATTTATTCATTTATTTATTTATTTTGATTTTCATTCATGATCACAATGTAGCTCCAAAGCAGATCATAGGCCAGGAAATAAATACTTTCTAGGGTACTTTTTTGCTTAAGTAATTATTTTCTTCTTATAGTAATAGATGATTTTGCAAAATTGAATCTTACCAAAATAAGAGAATATCATATTACTCCTATAAAAATATTAAGTGTTAACACTTAAAACATTGCAATAAAAATGAAATGGTTATTACAGAGCAGAGAAAGGGGTGTGGTTATTGGTGGTTTTTATATCTATCATAATGTCTATAATAAGCTTATGGTAATTTAATATAATAATCTATTAGCCATCGTGCTTCTGAGTTGGGGAATACTCTGACCCGATATAAATATTTTTCTTCACTTGTTTTGATGATATATTCACCAAATAACTTGATAAAAATAATTTCAATATCCACTGAGGAAGTCAAACATCTCTCTCACAAGCACACGTGTGTGTTGGGGGGGGGGCACGTGTAGAAGAGGTAGGTATAACTTGCTATTCTGAAGAACAAAATTTCTAACCAATAGAAAACCTTCATATACTGTGATTTTTAAATGAAGATAGATGAATATAAACTCTTTGCCTGCATTCCGGCTGTATATATTGACAAAGCTAAAACATTAACTAGGGGAGAGGACCGCCCTGCACGTATTCTTACTCCTATTGATTCTAAAGCATTTAGGCGTAAGACCTGAAAAGCTTTTCTTTCTTCTTTTGTTTTTACTGATCAGATTTCACATATAGAATTAGACATGTCCAACAGACCAGCTTTATCAGCATGAGTCATGTCCCACCACACAACTTTCTGAGTTCAAAAAAATCACATCCTCATTTCAATACTACAGTATCCAAGTTGTGCAAAATTTAAGTAGTTTCATTGCTGAATTTGAGCTTCATATGTAAAGTCATATGAGGCAATGGGACATGTAAAGGAGCAACACATACGATACTATATATATATATATATATATATATATATATATATATATATATATACATATATATGGAAGATATAGATATCAATATTTGTAATCCATTCCTATTTCAGCACATAACTCTATTGGAATCACCAGAGACTCCATACAAGCCAAAAGTGTGTATAACATAGACAACTGTGAAAAGACATGCTTTCCACGAGAACCAAAGCTTTATTTCTGATAAAAAAAAAAGAGAGAGAGAGAGACAGCAGCTTCGCCAAGACAGTGCATAGCCTACTCAGTGTCAATAGGAAGAGAACAAATCTAGTCTCTCATCTTTCTTTGTTACATTCTCATTACTAGACCAAGAGTGGTATTGATCTGTGGAAAGATGCACTTGCTGAGGGCTTCTACAAGTTCAGAAATGGAGTTCAAGTTCTGAGACCTAGATGATCACAGAATAGGTTCAGTTCAATTCCTGTTCTCTGAGTTTGAAAAATGGAAAAACTTCCAGGATGATGGCAGGACTATCAGTTCATTTCCTTCTAAACATTTCTATCTTTGATTACTTTGTTTGGCTATAAAATGTGTATAATAGTAGCTGTAAGGTCTTTGACATTTAGAATCCACTATGAACATGCTGAGAATTCTAACACAAGATGTATATGAAGCGAGGGTCATCAAAGGTAAGTCAAGCCACTCATGCCTGGCTTAAGATATTAACTTGAGTATTTTACTGAAAAAAAATTCAAACACATTTCTCTGCTTCGTTTTCAACCTCAATCATCATTGTCATTCAAATTTCATATGGTAGAAAGGTAAAACTCATTTTCATTTACAAAAATAGCTAAGCATTATGATTTGAATAGCTACTCTCAGTGTGTCTGAGTTCTTTAGCTATCAATTGAAAACCAAGACACGGCCTACTGAAGATTCATATCTTATTTGCTACACATGCCTAGGTCGATAGGAAATTAAGAACATTAGTCACAAAGCCCTCTTTTCCCCTTAAGATATTCTCTGTTCACTTTTTTTTGATGGATAGGATTTATCACTTCTGCTTAGACAATGGCATGTCCAGCTTCCTTTTACTCTCCTTTTCCCTGCAAATAAAAATTAAATAGCGAATTACTGCATTTTATCTGTCTATGGATAACATAGGATTCAGAATTAGCTTCTGCTTTCCTAAGCCCTTACTAGAATTCCAGAAGACCATATCAATTTTTATTTTCTTGGCCACACATATGTTTTCTTTAAGTGAAAGAACCCACAGTTATCCCTGCCAAATTGTAAAGTTTCTTTTGTGTACATTTATAATTGTGAGTGTTTGTGGGTTTTTTTTTTTGCCCCAATTGTGGTTCTCTTCAGTTACTAGACATCAACACCACCCATCTTGCTGCCAGTTGATTAAGCAATATCTTTAAGAAAAAATTTAAAATATCTTTCCTTTTCAAACACTCTCTATCTGCTTTATCCTATAAAATCTCAGCTTTGCCTTTTTCTATGGTGAAATTGATCTTTTATTAGTTTCTCCCATGTACATGTAAGCATTTTGCTAAAATAAATGAAATATTTTTGAGTAGCTATTTATACTATATTGGCCTTTCACCTGTGTCGGTAGCAGCAATATACTTGATATCTAAATTTACTCTCGCTTTCCTTTTGCATTCTGTCATTCCAATATTTCTTTCAACTGGAATTTAGTGCTCCAAGTTGCTTGTTCCCCTTACTTTTTTTCTGTACCAAAGACCTCCAGAAAACAAACGAAGCAAAACAAAAATCTCAAATCTATCAAAAGATTCTCATGAAGGGAATATAAGTAAAGCACAGGGTATATAAGTTTATATAAAATATAAAGTAAATGAATAAAGAAAAACATTAATGAAGTTTGATCCTTCGCAGAGAAGTTTCTCATTTTTTCTACCAGTCAGATTGAACTGCCTTCTACTACATTTGGAGGGGCTATGTGTTCACATGGGGGGGGTATAATCAGATCTTTACATTAGGAAGAGATTTAAGAAATGACTGAAAACTCAAGAAATTTATTAATTTTTATATTGTTATTTGAAGTTAAGACATCAGTGGAACATAAGAAAAGAGAATGCATTTGAATATTAAACCAGAACACTCTCCTTTAATGTAGCAGAGGTACCTTGTGGGTGAACAAATATGAAATTAAATGTAAATCCAACATCATAGTTGGTTCTACAGTAAAATATACTTATAATTTTATAATAATATACATGGTCTTTATGTTTTCACATTTTAGAAATAATCTTTGACAAAATATTAGAAACCTAATTATATTTAGAGAACAAAGAAAAATATGTCTGCATAAAATTAAAAATAGAATTTATAGAATTTTGGAGAAGAAAGTTGATAGGAGAAATTAAGATACATGGAAACCCATTAAAATCCCCATTTCTGCACATAAAGGTTTAGGAGCTACTGTTCACACTTTGTAGAAAAAGCATGATTTAATTTTATTCTTTCTATAGGTGTTCTCCATGAGACTTAGAGTACAGTTAAGGCATTTCTTTACAAACTTATTATTGCATTTTACTGAAATGGCTTTACTTTTCCACTAAACTTCAAAAAAAATTGCATTGAAAATAAAAAAAAAAAATTAGTCAATGGGGGAAATACACATGAGGGATACCTTAATAATTTTTCTCTGTTGGACATGGCAAAGGCCTTTGCCATCACGTGCATTGTAGAAATAGCATTAATAGAAAGGACAGATATAAGAGCAAGGAAAGAGATGTCTTGATTGAGGGAGCCATTTTGGGGTTAGCAAGAAACCTGGCTCTAGAAAAATTCTCAGGAATCCACAAGGATGACCCCAGCTAACACCTTAAGCAATAGAGAAGGAGCCTGAACAGGCCTTACCCTGTAGTCAGACTGATTATTATCTTAAATATCACCATAGAACCTTCATCTAAAACAGACGGAAACAGAGACAGAGACCCACATCGGAGCACTGGACTGAGCTACTAAGGTCCAGTTGAAGAGTGAAAGGAAGGAGAGTATGAGCAAGGAAGTCAAGGCCATGAGGGGTTCACTCACTGAGACAGTGTGCCTGAGATAATGAAAGCTCACCAACTCCAACTGGACTGGGAATCAACAAGCATGGAATCAAACTACTCCCTCTGAATGTAACTGACAGTTGGGGCAGACTGAGGGACCAATGACAATGGCACTGGGATTTGTCTCTACTGCATGTACTGGCCTTTTGGGATCCTATTCTCTTTGGATATATAACTTGATCAACCTGGATGTAGTGGGGAGGGCCTTGGACTTCCCACAGAGCAGGGTGCCTTGCCCTCTCTTAAAATTGGAGGGGGATTAGCGAAAGGTTGTGTGGAGGGAGTGGGAGGGAAGTAAGAGGAAAGGAGGAAGTGGGAATTTGGATTGGTATTTTTTAAAGTAATAAAATAATAATAATAATAATAATAATAATAAAAGAAATAGCATTAATATTACTCTTTGAGTTTTTTGAAATTGCTTACACTGGAACATTATATAAAGCTAAATTTTAATATCTTGTGTTATGTGAA
The DNA here is from genome assembly GCF_018167655.1 of Microtus oregoni. Classification (NCBI taxonomy): domain Eukaryota; kingdom Metazoa; phylum Chordata; class Mammalia; order Rodentia; family Cricetidae; genus Microtus; species Microtus oregoni. The sequence goes on along the minus strand of NW_024544346.1, from coordinate 3,685 downwards.
GTTGGATTTTTACTTTTTAATATAATTATCAAAACTATTTTTTTCAAAATGCAACTTAACTCTCTCATTTCAGATACTGCTTTTAAGTTCTACTTTGGTATACTCTCCCCTTCCACAGATCTGTCTGATTGTGATATAAGTTACATTGACAAAGGGTTATTTGTTGTTTATCCTTAGAGAGTTTACTCTAACGACAATAAGGGTTCCATGTCTCAGAATAGAACATGTGTATTTTAAATGTCCTCCAAAAATTCTTCTGGCTCAGTATGGCTCCCTGGCTCTGTAACAGTAATAATGAACAGCAAAGAACTAAGAATGTAAACATTTTACAGCTTGAAACAAACCATTGCCAAGAGAGTTTACTATTGTTTATCCTATAGCATAAAAATGCACAGCTATAATAGCTCATTCTCCTCAGGAAAAAAAAAAAGGAAATGTGTATTATCTGGGTAGAAGCATTGCACATTTAGAATCTAATGGACAAAAGACCATAAGTCTGCCTGTCATAACTATACAAGGAGAAAGGACAAGTTATTCAATATTTCTTAAACACTACCATCTATACTGCTATCAGGTTAACTTCAGATTAATATCTCTCACAACTATATGCCCTCTAGTTAATTTTTATGTTTGATTATACCATAGGTTATAGAAGAACATACATACCCAAGTAAAATTTCCTTCCAAAATTTAGGTATCTAAAAATATACTTAAATATCTTTTTTGTTTATTCATTGACTTTCCTGCTAAGTTAGTTCACAGAAATTTCTGATTTTGAACATCTCTGGATAATGAGAGCTTTGCTTTCTAACCAGGTACTTAAAGAGTGATAGGCTGGAGCAGTGGTTACATTTTATTAGTATCATTATTTCTGTCACTTTTAATATGAGGTTTGCAAGAATAAGTTATATTGTTGTCACAGGTGATCTTTCTTAATATCAATTGGATAATAGTATTGGTTTTGGACATGCATTCTGTAAGACTTTTTATAATATTTGGCATATTTTTGCATTTGGACTACAAAGGATGGCATTTTTAAGAGTACTATGTTTGAGCACTCTACTTTTTTTTCTGATGTTAATAGACTTCTTTTTAGGTTTAAATAGACTATTTGCCATATTTTTAACTTCTCTTCTCTTCCACCTTAAATGAAATTTCAACCTTCTAAATTGTGAATGAGTTCTTTTAATTTCACCAATATTTTTCATAATATAGAAATATTTTATATTTTATTACTTTAATATTTTATGACCCCTCCTTACATGCATGGGATAGATTATTATGACTATTATTTTTTTTGCTGCAGAGAACTTTTACTTTTGGTTTGGTATCTCTTGATGTCTCTACTCCACCTTGGAGATAAGACTTTAGACAGTTGACTATTTTCATAAGACAAATCTAATTTCAGCATGAAGATTTAGTGGCCTCTTGTTGGTTTAATTTATCATAGCGCTTAGACATGTACATTCTTATTATTAGTCATTATTTTTGTTTATGAGATATTTAGTATCATAATAAGATATATATGGGCTTTTTTTTTTTTTTTTTTTAATTTATTTATTTATTAAGGATTTCTGCCTCGTCCCCACAACCGCTTCCCATTTCCCTCCCCCTCCCCCGATCAATTCCCCCTCCCTCATCTGCTCGAAGAGCAATCAGGGTTCCCTGACCTGTGGGAAGCCCAAGGACTGCCCACCTCTATCCAGGTCTCGTAAGGTGAGCATCCAAACTGCCTAGGCTCCCACAAAGCCAGTACGTGCAGTAGGATCAAAAACCCACTGCAATTGTTCTTGAATTCTCAGTATTCCTCATTGTCCGCTATGTTCAGCTAGTCCGGATTTATCCGATGTTTTTTCAGACCTAGGCCAGCTGGCCTTGGTGAGATCCCAATAGAACATCCCATTGTCTTAGTGTGTGGGTGCACCCCTCGTGGTCCTGAGTTCCTTGCTCGTGCTCCGTCTCCTTCTGTTCCTGATTTGGACCTTGAGATTTCTGTCCGGTGCTCCCGTGTGGGTCTCTGTCTCTGTCTCCTTTCATCGCCTGATGAAGGTTAATATTCCTGAGGATGCCTATGTGTTTGTCTTTGGATTCACCTTCTTATTTAGCTTCTCTAGGAACATGAATTATAAGCTCAATGTCCTTTATTTATGGCTAGAAACCAAATATGAGTGAGTACATCCCATGTTCCTCTTTTTGGGTCTGGCTTACCTCACTCAGGATAGTGTTTTCTATTTCCATCCATTTGTATGCAAAATTCAAGAAGTCCTTGTTTTTTACTGCTGAGTAATACTCTAATATGTATATATTCCATACTTTCTTCATCCATTCTTCCGTTGAAGGGCATCTAGGTTGTTTCCAGGTTCTGGCTATTACAAACAATGCTGCCATGAACATAGTTGAGCATATACTTTTGTTGTATGATAGGGCCTCTCTTGGGTATATTCCCAAGAGTGGTATTGCTGGATCCAGGGGTAGGTTGATCCCGAATTTCCTGAGAAACCGAAACACTGCTTTCCAGAGTGGTTGCACAAGTTTGCATTCCCACCAGCAATGGGTGAGTGTACCCCTTTCTCCACAACCTCTCCAGCAAAGGCTATCATTGGTGTTTTTTATTTTCGCCATTCTGACAGGTGTAAGGTGGTATCTTAAAGTTGTCTTGATTTGCATTTCCCTGATCGCTAAGGAAGTTGAGCATGACCTTAAGTGTCTTTTGGCCATGGGCTTTTGAATACCAATGTAGAAGCTCTGAATCTATGTTTGTGGTTTCGAAATTTTAGAAACAATTCATAATTTGATATTTGAAAGAACTTAGCTAATACTTTTTTCTTTCTTTCTTTTTGCTTTTGTTTTGTAAGACAGAATTTCTCTTCATAACAGCCCTGGCTGTTCTGGAACTCACTATATAGACCAGGCTGCCCTCCAATACACAGATATCTGCTTGCCTCTGTCTCTCTCAAGTGCTGGGATTAAAGGCTTTCACCACCACACGTAGCATCTGTCTAATATTCTTAATGGTATTTCTCTTACTCTTTAAAAAATATATCATGAAGCTAAGTATCTGTTCTCCTAGTTTTCCTTATGTCTAGTAAAAAACCATGAATCTTCTTTTATTGCAGCTTTGTTTTCCCAGATATTTAAAATTTGCTTTCTGAAATCATTAATTTTTTGATAGACTCTTTTTGTTTAAGAAATAACATATATATACATATAACCAAAAACTAGAATCAATGTTGCCCTACAGCAGTACTGATCTGAGTTGTTGTCAACACCCAGGGCCAATTTGGAGGACCACGGTCTGTTCATCTACCTCTGACCATGTCTGTATTCACAGACCATGGGGCACCCAAGGCCATGCTGATCTGTGTTGTTGGTATTGCCACCTCAAGCCATGGGGATGTCCAGGACATGACTGCTACCTAGAGTCATGTCTTGGTCTGTGGTCCTGTCCGTGACTCCGGTTGCCACCAAGGGCTCTGAGGATGCCAGGGTTCTGGCTAGCCACCTGGGACTATGCTGATTCCCTGGGGGACATGCTGCTGCCAGAGCTGCTACTGGGGCCATGGTGGCATCTGGACCTGAGCTGCTGCTGAGGACCATGTCTGGGTCCACGTCTGTGTGGATGTCCATGACCAGTGTTAGCACAGGGATCATTGGAACCATGCTGTGTTGAGCCAATCACTGGCCT